>NC_045644.1:300000-555000 GCF_009829145.1 Chiroxiphia lanceolata
AGTTTGTAAACGCCATGGGTTAAAGTTCAAAGAAAGAAAAGAAACGTAAAACTGAAGTAAATAATTTTTTCCCCAAAGAACTAGCTAAGTACAGCATCCCTTTTCCGGCAAATTCAAGTACCAAAATTGAACAGGAAATATTCGATCCGGAATACTAGAAGGTGAAATACATATGTTCGTGGAGAAAATAGCAATAGGAATTATGAAGGAAAAAAAAAGGTTGTTACATAGATGTGTTTTAAAGTACAAAAATAACAATAAAAGTTACGCTTTTTATATTTCATGTTCGTTTCAAAT
The DNA here is from genome assembly GCF_009829145.1 of Chiroxiphia lanceolata. Taxonomy (NCBI): domain Eukaryota; kingdom Metazoa; phylum Chordata; class Aves; order Passeriformes; family Pipridae; genus Chiroxiphia; species Chiroxiphia lanceolata. The sequence continues at coordinate 300,298 of NC_045644.1, forward strand.
GAAGTGTGAGCAATACACGAGAGGGTTATTTTAGGAGCAGGGAAGGCTACAGGGGTTTTTGTGTTTAGATGCACATTGAAATTATTCGGAAAAATCAAACAGAGCAATAAAAATAAGAATTACCATCGCAACACATCTAGATACAAATAGAGTTGCGAGTTCCATGATTTATCTGCAGACTTGTTTTTGCAGATAAGGTCCGCGGGACTGGCCCGTGGGAATTCAAAGGGAAAAAAAAGGAAAAAAAAAGGGGGGGGGGAAGGGGCAGTTGTGTTATCTCGAAGGAAGAGACAATTTTATTCAAAATTTCTGCAGCCACTGGTTTCTGTCTCCCCGGTTCGTGACTGTATTTTTCAGTCCATTCCGGCCCTTCCCACGTTCAAGATTTACCGTGAAAAACAAAAATTGCTGGAGGTTTTCCTGGCTGGTGTTAAGGGCTCGGTCGGCAGCCGGGGACTGTAGTGCAGCGAGCGTGGGGGTAAACGAGGGCCGCAGGTGGGGCCCCAAAACCTTTGTGCTTAGAAATCACTGAGTCTGGGAGACACAACAACAATTAAAAAAACCCAAAACCGAACAGAAAAACCCCAACGACCCCCCCTCAAAAAAACCCAAAAGCAAAAAACCGAAAACGGGCATCACCTGGCAGCTCCATCCTCCTCTCTCCGAAATCCTGCTCCCTCGCTAAAGCGAGCGAAGGGAGCGCGGCCGCTCTCCCTCTGCGGCCCTTCCCCAGACGAACGAGCGGGCCGACACCCCTCTCCCGTACGGACAGACGGACAGATGGGCTCCGGGGCAGGGGGGGCGCGGGGGCCGCCCCGCTCCCGCCGGGCCCCGGGGAGGCTTCCAAAGCCTCTCGCCCCGTTCCCGTTCCCGTTCCCGGCCCGCGGGCTCCGGGCCCCGCTCCGCCCCGGCCCGCGCAGGATCGCGCCGCGGGGCTCGGGGGCGGCGGGGAGCGCGGGGGGGCGGCTGCCGGCCGCCCGTCCCATAAATACCGCCACAAATAGAGACTATAAATATAAATAGGGGGGGGAGAAGGTACTTAGAGTCAGTCCAGTGCTTTTTTCTCAGCGCTCTCTTTATTGTTGGTCCGGGAGTAGGGCTCGAAGGCGGACGAACTCAGGTAGCGAGCCGACAGTTCCTGCAAGTTGCCCGCCAGCGAGCCGGCCACGGCCAGGGGCGCGGAGGAGAGGCGGCCGGCCACCGAGCCCAGCAGCGCGGGCACCGGCAGCCCGAACAGCCCGTGCCCCGCCGCGGCCGCCCCGTGCAGCGCGGCGGGCGGGGGCGGCCCGGGCGCTCCGGTGGCCGCGGGGGGATGCGGGGATCCCCCGCCGCCCGGAGCCGCCGCCGAGGAGCCGCTGCCCGCCGCGGCCAGGCCGGGCCCGCGCAGCGCAGAGCCCAGCGCGCCGCTGGCACAGGGCGGCAGGAGCCCGGGCAGCCCCGGCGGCGACAGCAGCCGGCCTTGCTCCAGCAGCCGCAGGACGCTGCAGGTGGCGGCGGTCTCGGACACCACCGACCGCAGCTCGGAGTCCTTGCCCTGGTCCTTCTTCTGCTTGGTGCGCCGGTTCTGGAACCAGACCTTGACCTGCGGCCGGGGAGAGAGGCAGGGTCAGCGGGGCGGCGGGCACCGCGCCCCCCGCCAGGTGCCCCGGGACCCCGGCGCGGCTCCGCGGGGCGCGGGGGGGATGCGGGGGAGGGAGGGCGGGAGGGCCGACAGACACTTGGGAACGGGGAGCGCTTCCAAAACGCACAAAGCGACACGCACAGAACCCCCATGGCCTGCCTGTGCCAGGTTTCGGAGTGCCCCGAGGCGGGCCGAGGGGGATGCGGGAGCCCTTAGCTCTGCATCTGTAACCGGACCTCTCTCACTTTATCCTATTTTAGCTGTCGGTCAGTAGTTCTCTGAGAGCCGTATTCAGACCTTTCCCCAGGGCTTTATTTTAAGCCGGCTCAACCAGTGCCCTGGGCACACCGCGGCCCCTCACCCTGCTCGCAGGGTCCCTGCACGCTGCCCCCGCGCTGCTGCCCGCTCAGCTCTGGCTCTCCCTTTCACGGGGGTAACAGCAGCAACGCGCTTCTTCCCTCGTATCCCAACCTGGACACTCTCTCTTCACCTTCCAACCCATTTTAAATAATATTAAACTTAAAAAGAAATCCTAGAAGTCACTCAAAAAAAAACAAACCAAAAGCAAAACACAACAAAAACCACCCGTAGTAGGTTTTGTAACCTACGAGCTATTGAACTTGTCATTCCTACCCATCAAGGAAAGAAAAAAGCTAATTAACGTGTCAGGGGAATTTATTGTTATATGATGTTTTGAGGAAATATGAAACCGGCTTTCAGAAGTTTGGACTTTTTAGATGCTTCCCAGTGCTCTCGCATAATTTTAACCCGCGTGGCCGCCCCCGGCCTTTTTGCCCTGGAGGTTGGAGGGGTGGTTCTGGCCCTCGGACATACAAGGAACTCAAAATACGGCCCAAACTTCAGCCCTGTCCCCGGATCTCTCGTACCCAGGAAAGCTCAGCCCGAACGTCTCTAACCCTGCAGCCCCGAGAGAAGGAGCCCGCCTGCCCCTCCGGGTTTGAGCGGCTGTACCCCTCTCGACCTCTGCTCCCTTCCCCCTGGCCGCAGCAGCGCATCTCCGCGCCCGGGGGCGGCCGGCCCCGCGCAGCCGGGGGGACACCGAGCCCCGGAGGACACCGAGCCCCGCGGGGTTGGGACGGGTCGGAGGTGCGGGGGAGCCGCGTCCGGCCCGGGAGGGGTTTGGTTTCGTGGCTCAGATCCCTCGAGCCGCGCCGCCTCGCCCACGGGGAGAGCCCCCGGGGGGCTGTGTGCGGGGATACGGGGACCCCCTTTGCCAGCGGCTGCCCTTCCCCAGCCTCACAGAGTTGTACGTCCCTCGCCTCAGCCACGAACCCCCCCGGCTCCTTCTCGCCGGGGAACTGCGGCCCTCCCCCCGCCACCGGACACGCGTGGGCACCTCTGGGGAAGCTTCGCCTCTCCACGGCCCCGCGGCCCTGCCCGACAGCCCCGGGGGCTGTGCCGCGGGGTCGGCCTGTCCTTGGGGCGCGCAGGGCCGGGGGGATGCCCGGGCCGGGAGGGGGGTACCGCGGCGGAGGGCAGGGCAGGGCAGGACAAGGCAGCGGGGGCTCCCCGTCCCTCTGGGGTTACCTGAGTCTCAGAGAGATTGAGCTGGCGGGCGAGCTCGGTGCGCTCCCGCCCCACGACGTACTGGCAGCGCTGAAACTCCATCTCCAGGCGGTAGAGTTGCTCGGCCGTGAAGGAGGTGCGGGTCCGCTTGGGACGGTCCAGGTCAAGCCCCTTAGGCAGAATAATCTCTCGGATTGAACCTTTGGCATCTGGCAAAGAAAGGCGCACTCAGCTTCATACCCAGGCAACCCTCGTCTCCTTTTTTTTTTTTAATTTTTCCAACGGAAAGAGCCGTCCCCATCGCCTTCAAGACCGAGACTCTAGTCGGGATGGAACAGGATCCCTGTGACTGTGGCACTGCACCTGGCCGTTACACCCAAGGAAGGAAAAAACCCCACTACCCACAACAGAGAAGGAAGGAAGGGGTGATGGGGGCCTAGGGCTTTATAATTAATCCCCTCAGCCCATTTAAAAATTAGTTTGAATATATTGCTATCACAGTACGACACTGCGGCGTCACCCACGGCCCTTCTGGGAAGCTGGGGAGAGAAAGATCCTCCAGGCCATGCTTTGTGCCTGGAGTGCAGGGCTACTCTTTGTTCCCCTTGGGCTCCGGGTTAGGACTTGCTGGCAGCCACCACGCGCACCTCGACGCCTCCAAAAATATAAAACCATCTTTTTTTTTTTTTAAATATATATATATATATAAAACAAGTTTCCTGTGCGGGGAAAAAAAAAAAAAAAAAAAAAGAAAGAATGAAAAACAGGCAGAAGCTTTCTGGGCAGAGGCAGCGCTGCCCTGAGCTGGCTGCCTGCCACCGCGAATGTGGGGACACCTCCAGCCCACCTTGCACTGCTGCCCACACCGCTTTGGGGTTTTGGCAAAGAGGAGAAGCAAGGGGGCGAAAAAAAAAAAAGAAACCAAGGCACCAACCAGCCGCAGAAACCTCAGTTTTCTGGTAGCCTCAACTGAAGGAAAGCGGGACAAATCTTATTAACACGACTGTCAAGCTAGAGCCAGATTCAGGTTACCTTAAAGCCTTCCCAACTTTACTTGCCTTAATTTTACCTCCTCGGTACGTTTTAAATCAGAGACAATCACATCATTTTAATCTGACCCCTCTCTGGGTCAGCCAGTGGCGCAAGGATTAAATCTGGCTTCCAAGGCCTGCTTCCCACCGATTTTGTTCCAACTCTTTTCTCTCCCTCCTCCCCCAAAACACACCTTAATAAAACTGAAATTTCTTCAGGTAAATTAATTATTTTTATTTTTTTTTTTTTTTGGAGGGGGTACGAATAGGGTGATTTAATTATTTAAGCCAGGAGGAGGGACGAAGGTTGTGAAAGAATTTGACATATAACTATTAAAAAGTAGTATTTAAACAGCCCTTCGTCCATTCGTTTTAAAGGCTGATGGTTTTAAAAAGAGCCCTTTCCTCTGGGCGCGGAGAGAGAGGGGGTACAGCGGCAAGCCCCTGCCCTCCGAGAGGGCCTTGCTGCCAGCAGCCCCGCGCAATCCTCCGCGGCGGGCGGGATGCGCGGGATGCGCGGGATGCGCGGGCGCGGAAGGAGCGCCCTGCCCGCGGGGCAGAGCCGCGGCCCCCCGAGGGAACGCTGTCCCCGGGGGCTCCCCGCGGGGACCGGCACCCCAGGAAGGCTGGAAAGCAGGAAAGGAAAAATACCCCAACAGACAACCAACAATAAGGGGGGCTGGCCCGCGGCGGGGCAGCGCCGGGCAGGAACCGGCGCGGCTTAACTTTTCCCCGAGGCGCGGCGGAAATTCGGGCGATAAAGCCGCCGGGAGCGGGGCTGCGGGCACAGCCCGCCCGGGCAGCCGGGGCTCTCCCCCGCAGCCCTGGGGAAGGGCTTTCAACCCAGGGCCGGACCAAAGGCAGAGCAACAAAACAAACCCATCTCCCGGGCGTGAGCACGGCTCACCTTCCCCCACCCTCGCCAAACACCTCAAACTCATACCTCTAACTAGGATCCTCCTGCAATAGTCCGGATCAGCCGAACTAGATTTACTTTTATTACAACCTTCCGTAGCTGCAGAGGCAGAAAAAGTCCCTTGCTGATCCTTCAAAAAAGAAGTAGAAATATTTCCTTCAGACCCTTTGCTTTCCTTGCCCTCTTTATGTCCGTTCTTCGAGACTCGGTTAGCTTCAGTCTCTGAACTGCATCTAACGTCCATTTTGTCTTGTTTCCCAAACATGTAGTGCAATAAAAACAAAACAAAAAAAAAACCAACAACGATAACGAAAAAATTACAGAAGAGTAGAAGAAGAAGAAGACGAAGTCTATGCTGGATATTGCACGGCTTAGGGTCAGATCGGTGGGGATCTGTAAAGCACCTTGAGTAAGGAAGATCGGTTTTTATCCCACTGGAAAAGCAGCGGCTTCCTCAGTCCCAGCGTCCTAATGTGACTGTCCGGCTTCCCAGAGCGCCCAGTGATCAGGTACTCAACAGTACAACTCTAAAATGATTTAATGTCTGCCTTATTACAGAGACATGTAGTTGTTAGACACACAGAGGGACGCGCACTCGCTGTTTCAATTGATTACGGGTAATTTTGCAGCCTCCACATTTAGGTTACCTCATGAATACACTAAATTGTTTGGATAATATATCAGATCGTAATGGATGGTTTGTGTGCTTGTCCCCAATCAAGTAGAGTTTAGCCAGTGAATAAACTGAAATGATTGGTCTTGCTTTCAGGAAACACACAATCAAAAGACTGAGACTTCCAGAAAAAAAAAAAAAAAAAAAAAAAAAAAAAAGGAGAGAGGAAAAAAAGGGTGGGGGAGAGGGAAAAAAAAAAAAAACTTTTGACAAGATTCACCCTGAATTGTTAGCACCATTAGCAGCCATTATTAACTTTCTTCAGTATGCCTTTGACCTCCCGATTATACAGTGGCTTTCTCCAAAGCACGCCAAATAAATCTGAATAAAGCTGCTAGGAAGGGCTGGAAAAATGCAGTTGCAGGGGGGTGAAGAAAAAGAAAAAAAAAAAAAAAGGTCCCCTGAATTCCAAACAAACAAACAGGTCCCCAGCACGCACACACACAAAAAGTTCTTCCTTCAAGCAGATCTCTCCAAGGAAGCAGGTTATCTTGGCCAGCAGAAATCCTCGTTATCACATCTCCCCACAGACAGCCATCTTAAACTCCTACCTCTCCTTATTTCAGTCCCGATACTTGCTTTTTGTGCTTCTCCCTCTGTGTGTGTGTGTATGTGTGCGTGCATGTGTGTCTGCTAATTCTGCACCTTCGCAAACACTGAACCTATTCGCAGAGCCTGCTCATTGAAAAAAAAAAAAAGAGCCAGCTTTGTGTGCAGTGGATCCAGGAGGGGGGGAGAAAGGGAGAGGGGGAGAAAGAGGGAGAGAGAGAGGGAGGGAAGGAAGGAGGGAGAGAGAGAGAGAGATAGCCCGTGAAAAATCTCAACTGCGTGATCCACTAAAGGAGAAAAAAGTTTTACTCTAGCTATTCCATTGTCTCTGCCACAATATCTCTGAGAACCGCAACAGCCAGTAATCCAATAAGACCATTGATTAGGCTACAATGATTCAATTCAAGCAAATGGCCTTGTGCAAAGAGCATGCTCCAGTCCTCCTTGTCACCTTGCAGGGCAGAAGCCCTCTTCATGCTGCTCTCCTTATTCATTCCTTTATGGGAAATGTAGAGCAAAAGGAGTGAAAGATGGCAATTATCTAATTGGACTATTAACAAACAATTCTCTGAGTGTGGCTGTCTGGCAGTGGTTCTTGGGTGAGGTGAAAGGCCACATGTTGCACTGGCCCCATTCACAAAGAGTTTAGGGGCCTGAGAGGGAGAGAAAGAATTTTCCCTGAGAATTTTTCACACAAATGGCGGTGTATCCATCGGCCCTGCCGTTCCCTGCCTCGTCCTCCTGGCCTGCCTGGGCCACTGCCTGGGAATGTCACCCACCTGAAGTGGGCAGGGGCACCCTGTGTTTTACTGCAGATGGAACCAGTGGGTGGGAGAAGCACACAGCACCCTTGCCAGGGCTGCTCAGCCCCATGGGCCTCATCCTGCTTCAGCTGGAGCAATAAAACCAGCCTCACCCCATGGGAACCAGTCTTTGTCCAAGGCTGGGTAATGGAGTGAAGGATCCAGTGCTGGGGCTTAATCAGCATAAACAGGAAACTCAGGGGAGGCAAGAAAAGAAAAGGGGAGAAAAGGAAAGGAAAGGAAAGGAAAGGAAAGGAAAGGAAAGGAAAGGAAAGGAAAGGAAAGGAAAGGAAAGGAAAGGAAAGGAAAGGAAAGGAAAGGAAAGGAAAGGAAAGGAAAGGAAAGGAAAGGAAAGGAAAGGAAAGGAAAGGAAAGGAAAAAGGAAAGGAAAAAGAAGACTGAAGTTCATAGGTACATTTCAATGAATTTTCTTTAGTGAAAATCTTAAATCTTGGCCATTTTTCCACAAATCACAACATCATTTATTTATATTACTGTTGTCTGGAAAGTCAAATTGAGACAGATGAGGTGCCCCGAAGATTTTCCTCAAGCCCTACCATTTCAACTATATTTCTACGTACAAGTGGACATGGAATGTGCTTGTTATGGACTGGGTTTTATTTTTCCTTACAACCAGTGCATCTCAGTGGTCTGTTGTCATTAGTTACTACTTGTATGGCAGTCACACCCAGGGGCCCCAAATAAGTCACAGCTCTATTGTGCAAGGCTTCATGCAGATATAGAGAGAGGATGGAGTGAGTTCACTTCCTCCATGGATTTGCAGTGCTGTGCAAAGGCCTGTTGAGTGAAGGGATGCTCAGGAAACAGTACATTTAAGTGAGATTCAATCCTTTGAGGGGAGATGCAACAAGTGGATGCTGATCAGTGAGAATATTTTTCATGTGGCTGAAGCATAGGCTGTGCTTAGCAGGTAAGCTTTGTTGTGTGATACAGACAAACACATCCATGGGTATGTATGCATAGGCAAAGTAGTATCAAGAGTCCTAGCTGGACATGTTTGTTTAATGCTAAATAAAACAAAGTTCTGTTTCGAACATTTTTACATAACAGATTTTATTTCAGACAGAATAGGCATGGTGATTCTCATAAAAGGTCTACTGTGAAATACAGAGAGCCATTATAATTATATTTGCATAGGTGTGTGGGAGTATGTATGACATTTCCCCCCATGTTTTTCATTATGTTAATGTCTAGGCATAGGCCATAAAATAAACATGGAGCTATTGAACTCAATTACACTGGTTGAAGCAGAATATCTGGAGATTAAATATTGCATTTGTGTGATAAGCTGGCTTTTTTTTTTTTTTTTTTAACAAGCACCTGATCCAAAGCTCAGTAAAGACCAGGGGAATTTTGTTCTACTTGTGTAATATCTTAATAAATACATTGCAAGCCTCTTTTTGTTCATGGAAGTCAGTGGTATAAATAGGTTTTTCCCTGTTGAACCAGTTAAGTTTGCTTTCACACATTATGAACACAGTACTGTTGAAGATCTGGAAATTCAAATAATGAGCCTAATCCAGCAGCAAACCTGTAGTGAGCAGACAAGCCTATCCACACACAGCTCAGTTACTTTTTTTGTGCTCTGCTCATCTGCAACAAATAGCAATGCCCAGAAGAGCATTGGGAAATTCAAAATTTTACCATTTATAAACATTTTCATTAGTCTAGCAGTCACTAAACTTCCTTTCACCTGTTGTAATCAATTCCCCCCCCCTTAATACGGTTAAAATAAAGCATTATTGAATGTTATGATCTTTCAGGACATAATATGTCCCCTTCTTACTGTCATAACTCCAGGGATCTCTGTAGCTTCAGCATGCTTACATCTACACTTGTGTGTCACTGGATAAGCAGATTAGGGGTTACTTCCTTTCCCTTTAAATAATGCTTAAAATGACTTAGCACACTATAGAGGTACTCCCTGGCTCTACTTTGCTTTGTAGGCCTTGTCACTTTTCAAATACTGTTTTATGAGTTTGAATTAGCATGCATAGGACTGAAAAAATCTATTTCTCATTGACTGCCACTATTTATATTGTTTTTATCTCTATTTGATCTCTAAGGAAAGATATGCATTATTGCTATGACTTCCTATACTCTTCTTTGTTGCTCAAACAGTTCTGTCTTCAATTATCCTTAAGGCTTACATGCCAGGCTGGTTATCACAGTCTGAGCATGGTGCTGAAGTGCTATTGGGCTTCAGTGCATATGCTTGAAGTTAAAAGATTCATCAGAAGGTTTCTGTGTTTAATTTAGTATACGACATGGATTCCTATCCAAATATGATTCCTCATTAGTACAAGCTTTTGTTCACTTGGAGAGCTGGTTCTTGCCCTCCTTTGCTATCCCTGCATTGCAGAGTTATCCTAATAGACTTTGTCTTTGGGGGGTGTTTACAAGTCTTAGCTGAAGGTGAAAACAGAGCCAGCCCAACACTCACAGACAGAGAGGTTCATCTAAATATCTCACAACCTGCTCTGCTGTTGTGTCAGGCACCCACTGCTGCCCAGCCAGGGCAGATGCAGGAAGAGGAGTAAAGGTTTCCACAGCACTCTCCTGGTCCCGAGCTAAAATGGCATGGTTCAGAGATGTTCTGAATCAAAGATCTACCTCAGTGTTTGATAGCCCTAAGTAGATTTTTCTTCCATTAATTTACCTGATTATTTTGATTCAGATTATAAATTTACAGATGCATTTGGCAGGTAGCTGCTAGGCATTTTTTAGATACTAGTTTAGCACAGGGGATACGAACTGGTACCTTGGGGCTGACTATCTTCCTGGTTATTTCCAATTAACGGGAAATATGGTAGTAACTCATCATGATAATGTGGTAATGTCAACGAGTTGCTACAAAGAGATCCTACCAAACATACAGCACCCTTGGTCATTGTTAAAGGCAAATGAAGGAGAAAGAGAAAAACCTCATTATTATGTGACAAATGCTACGTTTCTCTTGGATAGGATGTTTCTGTGCAGCGTGAGTGACACTCCGTGAGTGGAGAAGAACATTATCTTCATCAAGATAGGAAGTTTACCAGAATGTTCTTCTTTTGCCAAGTCTCAGTGATGTGTTAATCAACAGGAACATCAAGCACCTTCTTGAAACAAAGTGCACAGCATAACTAACAACTGTGCTGCTCTTGCAGTTACTCACTGCCAGGGAGGAAAGTGCCATACAACTGAAGATGAACTCTGGGCATTTCAGCATATACATAATGCTGTGTATTTGGGGGACATTCAGGAGGCACATGCTAAGCCCTTGATTGAAGATGGTGATCTGTTCTAGTGAGAATTGGCTTCAACTCCTGCAAGTGAGCCTAGAAAATGGGACTCTTCCCACACAGATGAGCAGTATCCTTCAAGACAGGACCATGCCTTTATCTGGAAGCTTTACACTATCTTTGAAGGAAAGAATTGAAGTCTTTGACCCAGTTCAGCTTTCTGGGTGAAGTGGAAGACACGGTTGTCATGTTTGTGATAATCTACACGGTTAGAAACAGCTCTAATTCCACTTTTCCTGGACTTTCTGAGGACTGATGCTCAGGTACATTTGTGTTGTTTAGTTGCATGTGGGTCCTTCGGTTATCATATAAGACGTACAAGGTGTATTTGATGTGAAATCTAATACGTACAATAGCAAAACAAAGACAATTTCTCTCTGTTTTACAAGTGGGCAACAATACCATACATTGATATAAAGTATGGATGTAGCTCTGTTTCCGAATAGGCTTCATCAGCTCTTATGCAAGTGTTGTGTTCTTCGTGCCAGTGCCCTTTACATTCCTTCCATTTTGCAAGACAATGGTCCAAAATAAATGAGCACATCCAGAGATCTATTTAAAATAAAGTATCAGTTGAGGATGACAAATGTTAATCCTTGTAGCTCTTACATTCCCCTGCTTTACTATGCTCCTGATCATCAGCCTGGTGCAGAATCCTGAACTAGCTGCTTCTTAATTTTCCTGCATACTTTGCCAGTAATTGCAGTATTGTCTCTTCCAGATACTAAACCAAGCATATTGGCAGGACTCAGCAGTGCTGTTCTGGAGGCCAGTAATAATGAGCATGGGTATCACACATGTATCATGATTAATCATGTTGTGGTCATTATGAGATGCCCCTCACAGTTATCAATCTGGACAGTAGATTAATACAAAGCTTCATTGCCTGTATCATGCCCATGGCATATGCAAGCCATCTGAACAATGCTGAGACATGATTCTTTTCCTGGGGAAAAAACTGTGAGTTAAGAGAAAATGCTGTTTGTTCTCTGACAGCAGACTGAGAGCCTTTGGTTTCAGTCTAAGCCATGTCACTGGCTCCCTCTGTCATCATCAGTACCTGAACACTCAAACTCCCTCTGCCTTCGTTTCACCCAATCCTGAGAGGAGGGTGAGCTTTACCAACTTGCTTTGAGCACTCATGAGTATTTGCCACCTCAAAAACTGTTATCCCCTGAGCCTTTACTATTGGTGCCAAAACTCTCACAACCATATTCTTCCACAGCCAATACAAGCAAGCTCGAAGACTTAAACGACAGAAGTTTGCAAAGGTGACATGTTCAGGGTAGTAGATATGAACTGTCCTCTTTTCAATACTTGGAGTTTTAACACTGAAGATCTTTGCATCAAAAGCAAAAAAAAAATCAAATTTTGGATTAATTAATTTCTTTGATTTTGAAAGCTCAAGTCAGATCAGATTGGACACAAAGCGTGTCTCAAATACTCATAATCATGGTTCCAAGGAGCCAAGGGAGGGCTGTAGAGGACAATCTTATTGACCTGAGTCTGTTCCTTAGGTACCATCTAGAAACTGGAATCATGTGAGTGACCAGAAATGGTCCCTTTACTCTGGAGTGAGATAAACTCTACCATCATCCCAAGGCTTGTATAGCCTGGTGTCCAGTAGACTTGGTGAAAGTCTTCTTGAAATGGTTAATTTTGATTTTTTTAATTGCTGTTTTTACCTTATCATGTGATTACCTTATTCTCCATGTGAAAATGGGAAATGTCAACAGATACAAACCACAGGAAAAATCAAATCTGTTCTGCAAAGGTTTGTCCACCTGGGTGCTTTGGTTACATCCGACAAATAAGAGCCTAAACAAGAAATTATTAAACTATAGGTCTTGAAATTTCACTCATAACATAAAGAGAAATGTGACCACATTTGCAGGAAATTTTTGGACTGAATATGTAGCTTGAATACTGGCAGGATTTTGTAACCTGAAATATGGCAGTATTTCAGGTGGACCCCCGAAATAATGATTCAATATACGTCCTAACACTTTGTCATGGAAAAGGATGGAAGAGGTTGGCAAAAAATCAGTGCATTTTGGTTTGTTAAAACCCATTGGAGATTGTGGGTAGATTTGGGGTGACTTCGCTTTGTGGTGAATACCTGATGGATTTAAACATACTGGGAGAGTGAGCATCACGATGGCAGACAGCTCAGAGCATGGCTAAATGAAAAGTAATGCAAATCATCAGTGATTAGCTGTATAGCTTGAATAACCTGAAAAACCCTGAATTTCCAGGAATCTCTCAGGAAAAAGAACTAGAAGTCATCAGTGTCTGATTTACCTCAATCAATAGCAGCAACTTAAAAACTAAAAATAAAAAGACAGAAGGATATTTTGTTTTATTAAATAAAGATAGAGTAGAATGCCAAAAAAAGTCAGGATAACACAGGATTATGCCATAAGCACACATTAAATCTGTGTTCATTCTTTTTATCCTCTTCTCCTATGGGGTATATAGTGGATTCAAAAAAATGTTCAAGAAATTAAAATAAAAAATAGTTACAGAGCTGCTAGGATTATTACATGAGAGATGGCAAAGTCTGAAATTATTTTGCTCTGAAGAAGGTAAAAATGGAGCTGATTGTGGAAGTTGAAATTCTCAAGCACTGAACATTGGACTTTCTTTTTATTTTGTCACATGAGAATAAGCATCAGGGTAAATTAAAAACCAGCAAATTTAGAATGAAAAGTAAATGCCCAGACACATGTCTCATCACCTGTGGGAGCTGCTGTTGCAGGAGGTTACTGAGGCAAATACCTTGGCCTGATTTTCAAGTGAATTGGACATTGTTAGGATTAACTCACTGCTCAAGGTTGAAAACAGTGCTCAGCCTGATTGAATCTTACACCCTGGGCTGGGCACTGCCCACACGGAGGAGTGATGGAGGACTGCATCAGTTTGGTGTTTAGTTTGTTCTTATTTGAAGTATCAGGAGTAGAATATTCTGTAATATATCAGAAAGACTGATGGCACTGGGTAGGAAAAACCAGAGTAGTACATTTGGGGTAGCAATTAAATTAATCCTTATTAATGTGTAACTTGTGCCTCTGGTGAGACAAAAAAGTTAGAGTGTGATTAGTGGAAGAGACAAGTAATGTGGCATAAGCACATCACAGGGGAGGTGGGAAAACATTCAGTGAAACCATTTTATCTCGTGTCCCTTCTGTGGGAAAGCACATTCCAGTAGGAAAGGCAAAGGTGTGAGGATCACTGCCTCCAAAATATGCCTCTACCAAGCAAATGGGCACTTCCCCACTGGTTTTGTGGAAAGTCAGGCCTTTGAAGGTAGGAAGGTGCAAGACACACCTGACCCACTGTGAGGAGACAAGCCATCCCCTGCAGGTGCATTCCCGGAGCGTGGAGCACAGCGAGGGACGCTCTGCAAAGCCACGCCTGCTCAAGTCTGGAGCACTGCTAAATGCTTTGGTACTGTGCTTTGTGGTTCAGCACAGCACAGGCAAGAACAAGGAGGAGAAAAGCAAACAGAAGAGATCTTTTTCACTGAGGCACTCCCACAGACTCCTCTGACAAGGGATCTGCAAAGTTTGGAAACCAAACTCCTTGGGCATCTCTATGGTGCGAGGCACATTCCCCCTCTGGGTGCAAAAGAAGCACAATTTATTATGTTGTCAAGTTCCCAGAAGGAAATAATCTATGTAAGAGAAGACAATTCCACCATCCCTGGAAGTGTTCAAAAAATGAGAGGATGTGGTCCTGAGGACGTGGTCTAAAGGTGACCATGGTGCTGACTTGATGGTTGGACTGGAAGCTCTTAAAGACCTTTTCCAACCTCAATGATTCTATGATTTTAAGATACCCTGGAGTCTGGATCTGTGCTGTCTGAAATCTAAGACTCACTTTTGTGTGAAAGAAGCTGTGCTGGGCACAGAGCAGTTGCACTGTCAGAAGGAAGTAGTTTGGCCAGAAACATGGCAATTTTTACCATATCCCTCAGTTGCCTATTAATGCATATAAAGGAGTTTAGATGTTGTTATAGTTTTGCTTATTCATTCAAATTACAGTGAGATGTAAATCTCAAATAATAATATGTTTCTAAAGACTGGGATATTCCTAGGGTACTGATTGTTTATTTTTATTGCTAGAATGTTTCTACCATCCAATAACACAAGTGATGTTATATTAATAATATCTAGAATCCCCATGTCTGTTTGTGCTCTTGATGGATTAGATGCTGTGCAAAAAGACTGAGTAGACTTTAAGATATTTACAACCTGAAAAAGACTAATTAGATAAGAGAAAAAATATGGTTTACTTTAATTTTATAGAGGGAAGGAATTATTATTTTTTATTTTATTTTAAAGAAAGAAAAAAAAGAAGCACAGAGAAAGCTATGCTTTCCTAGTGATGCCAGAGGGACTAAATGAGATCCTCAAGGCAGTGCTCTCACTCCAAGACCATTCACCAAGAAAAGAAAAAAACATTCAGGAAATATAGGGATAACCAGCAGAGAAGCTGAATAACTGCCAAGCCCCCATTGTTGAGTTCTCAGGTGTAGAAATGATGCTACCTGCTCCCTGCCCTTTAATATGGCCCATACAACATCCACAGGGTGTCTGACTGGGAAGGACAAAAGTTTGGCACGTTACAAAGGGTATGTTCTTGAAATACTGACTCATTTCCCCACGTACCAGGTAAGAGAAGCCAGGTAAGGGCCCCACCATAGCAACCTTTTCCAGTTCAGGGGAATGCACAGCTTTGGGGACAGATTATAAGTTTTTTCCATGGAGATGAGGTGCTACTGATGTTATTAAAATTGCTCTTGATTTAGACTTCTGGCATATTAGGGTCAACTTCAATGACTGCTCAGTTGACAACCTGTTACTTGGTTAGTATGAAGCTGTTCCATGCAATTTTGTGTCTCAGTTTTATCTTTTCATCTGTCATACTTTCATTTCCTCCTAGAGAAGAGCAGAGTTGGACCTTTTGGTGTCTGTGTCTATCATGGGAACTAATTCACCATTGTGTTGGCAGTGTTCCTACTGCTGTCAATGGGAATTATGTACTTTGAAGGAGAATGAGGCCATAACTGTTTAAGAATTATGCTATTAAGACAGGACAAGGTTCTTTATTTTTATACAGTGTGTTACATATGAAGAATCAAAACTGCTTTGTGGAGAAAAGGAATAATAGACTGTACTCCACAGAGTTGTTTGGAGAGAGGCTCTGATTCAGAAGGAAAAGGACAAATGACTGTACAGATGTGAAGAGAATAGCAGAAGAGCTGGACATTCAAGGTAATAAAGCAGCCAGCAAGTTTCCTGACAGAATAGACGTGGCAAAGGGGAAATGGAAAGATGAGCTACTGACAAGAGCTAAATGTCAGCTGGGCAAAAATGAAAAGATGTTGTAGAACTTCAGTCTAGAGTAACCACTCGGTCCTCCTCCAGCACTTAGCCTTGAATTAAGCAGCACAGGTTAGTGGACTTTTACATGGAACCTGTTTTGTCTCTGTTATCAAACCAGCCCACAGTGTTGCCATCTCAAGACACGAGGTGTGTTGGGGAGATGCTGTGTGGCACACGGGGCCATGTTGTCACATCCATTCCTCTGAAGTCTCTTCAGTCAGGGAAAAGAGCATCACTCACTTGCCCAAGTTTGTTGATGGTGCCTTACTGGCAAGTTGCTGTTGAGTTATGCTGCAAACCTGCAGGTGCTGGACAGCCACGTGCTGTGTCCTGGGAAGGCTGCTCCGTGTGAATTGCTGCTTCCTTACCAGGCAATGGTCCTTTCAGGCAAATGAACACCACATCAGGATTTCTTTTCATTTCATTACATTTCTAAACTTTGAGTACCTCCCTCCCATCCCCTTCCTTTTAAATGGGATCCATCCAGTTGCCTGCGATCTGACAGGAATAAAAGAGATGTGGGCTTGCCCTGCAGCCCGTTCCACAGCCCCAGCTCGTGCAGCAGCTGTTTCCAGGCAGCTCTGCTCCTTCCAGCAGTGTGGCAGACACAGCACTCTGCCCATCCTCTGCTCAGGGGCCTCAGGAGCTGCAGGGAAAAACCGTAGCAGTGCTGAGTTTGCTGCATCATGTTTCTACACAAACTGCAGTCACTGAAGCAGCTGAAATATAGATGAGCCCAAAGGCCATCTCTTCCTCGAGGAGGAAGTCTCAGGAGAGTCTGGAAGCACGGCATGTGCTGCACCTCCCTGACTGCACCCACCCTGCTGCCTCCCAGCACGTGCTGCCTGCTCTGCATGGCTGGGGCTGGCACTCCTGCTCTCCTGGGGCTCTTCAGCAGGGTGTGAACCCTGCCTGGGCAGGGCAGGTGGGCCAGGCACAGCAGGCAGCACAGCCCCTGCCAAAGGAGTCCTTTAAGCAGATGGAGTGTCCAAATAAGACCATCCAACCCAAATGCATTTCATAGAAAGGGCCACACAGACGATCATCCCTCACAATACGCTGTGTAATAAGGCTCAGCTTGCTTAGTTTAATTTGCTGGGATGATTTTGCTGCTGCACCTTCATCTGGAATAACATCCAGAATAGCAGAACTCATTCTCAAAAATGCTAAGAAATGGTTGCATAAAGTTGCTGCTTGATTAATTTGAGCCCTAGGGCATGCAGAAAACTCAGGGAAACGTTTTTTTTCCCAAGTAGATTTGCAGTGAATAATCTTTTCAAGTTTTTTTTTTTTCAATAGAAGCAGCTTTCAGCATTTTGTATTATCAAATCCTTGTCCAAACATTTACTAGGCTACTGCAGTGAGGCAAAGGAAATGTTAATGGTCTTTATTTTTGCAGAGGTGAGATGGAGCATGGGCAGGTGAAGTGACTTCCCTGAAGTCACTTGCTATTGAACTTGCAGCAGTGGAGTGGAGCCTTGCAGGGCTTTGTGGCTCAATTCCGTGTTTGCAGCACTTCTGTCCTGAAGCCACAAGTAAAACAAATAAAACAATATAGACATAACATTTGAAATAACTCATATGAATCATTAAAAATGATTTCTTAGATGTTGGAGTTTCCCTATTCATCCTCTTTTAAAATAGTATTTTTATGTAACATGCAGCAAGAATCCTTTTCTGCTATATACAAAATGTAAGATCTACTATTGGAATGAAATGCAAATAAAACATTCAACGAGTTCCAATACAGCAAAGCACTTAAGTATGTGTTTATCTTTAAACACATCTGGGCCCCCATTGACTTTGACAGGACTACTCATATGCTTAAAGATAAGCCTGCTTTTGTTGGATTATGGCCCTGAGGATCTAAGTGCTGGGGGAATCATTTTCATGCTCTCCGGAAAGGGCTTTAAATCACTTTTGTTTAAGGAGAGCTAACTGGTTGGATGTAAACACACCTAACAAACCAATAGATCAAGATTAACTTTTATGCTGAGCCACTTGACATGTCTAGAAATTACTTACTGTTGAAGTTTGGTTCTTATAGAAAATAACGATCCAATTATTTTTTAAATGAAATAGAGCTGCAGGAAAACCTTGATACCTCCACTTGGGAATTTTGTTTAAAAAAGAAAAGAAGAAGAAGGAAAAGAGAGACATAGCCATGTTAAAGGGAATGCAGTGTGCATGTCTGAAGGGCAGGAGAGTTAGGTGGATTATTAGATTTCAGCACTTGAAAGGAGAAGCAGTGTGGTACATAATAGGACTTTGACAGGTCATCTGCTTCTGGTTTTGCTGTTTTGCTGGGGATGCTCTGAGATGGACAAAACAGATGGGCAGCAGGGCAATGTGACCCTAAAAAATAGGTTGTCTCTAATACAGTATATTTTATTTGTGGACATTAAAGAGTATAATATAAAGTCCTTGAAATCAGTGGCAACGCTCTCACTGACTTCAAGAAGCTTTGCCTCAAGCTCTACCTGCTACCCGGGCCCTCAGGTCTACTCAAATGTGCAGATCCAGGCAGGTCAGCACTGCACATCCCCTTAGAAGGTGCAAAGGCACCAGGGCTGGGCTCTTGCTCCTGCCCGTGACATACACAGCCCTCAAGTAGAGAAAAAAATGGAAACAGCACTTCTGTCCCAGGGTCTTTGCATTTTTTCACTTCTTCCTGGTCTTGTGCAGGCTGTGGGGCTCTGCCACGTTGGTGTGATCTCCACAAGTGGGAGAGTGGTGCTGCCTCCCACCTCTCCATCACCTCCCAGTTCCTGTGCACCACTGCTGCCTGGGGCACGGTGGGGGCTCAGAACTGCAGTGCAGGTGCAACCCATGCACTTCAACTCACTCCCTCTCCATGGGCCTTGAAAACATAATCATAAAGAGCAGTTGGTGGTGGGGGTTTTTGTTGTTGTTGTTGTTGGGCTTTTTTTTAAGTAAAAACCAGAATTACTAATACTTCATGAAAGCACTGCTTTTTAAGCATTGCCACCTCTGCTCTGTGCCTCATCAGGAGTCTAGATGGGAAAAGCAATGGGAAATGCAAGATAAGAAAGCCCTACCATCTAGGCCAAGCACAGCAATATAACATCACTTCAGCAGTAATGACAATGGAGAAGGAACAGAATGCTGTCAGGGGATAATGGTGTCCTGCTGGCAGCTAAATATGAAAGCCAAAGCAGAGACATTTATAAAATAAACAAGCATCAGGGAAGATGAGACATTTATTACAGAGCAGGAAATAGTGATCTTTGACAATGGTCCATTTCAGTTTCTCTCATTGTTACAGAAATATAGTGGTGTAAATGAATGCTTTGTCTCATGTATGATTTATTGTTTCTCAGGCAATTACTGGACTGTACTCAGTGTAATCTAGGGGAGGGAATTGCAGTCATCTGACCCAAGGGCTGCTTATGGGGGCAAGCAGGCCAGGAGGAGACATGTTTTGAATTTAAACCTCTGACCACCACCAAAAGCAGTAGGCCAGGCCACATCACACCGACTTATGACATAAGAGGTTTCACAGGATGACAGGAATATGCACAGCAGCACCGTGACACCAGTCTGGTGGCAGAGCTGGTTGAGCAGTTTCTGCACCCCACTCCTGCACATCATCCTGCTGTGGCTGCTTCTCCCAGCAGCACCAGCTAGAGCATTAAGTAATTACATGAGAAAGCAGATGGAATAAAACAACACCAAGAAAATGGCTGGATTCCCCCAGAGTTGGAGCCTTTGGTGTCTCTGTTGTACCAGCTGCACAGATGGGGGGTGTGCTGGAGGGACAAGCACAGGGGGCTGCAGTGAAGATGGAGAAGGGGGTAGGAGATCCCTATGTCAGGAGTAATTCTGTGAAGGAGAGGGCAAGGGAGACCATACCCTTAGTAAGAGGGTGAAACCACACTGAGACCATGACATAAAATGTACTGCTCAGCACAGAAAGGTCCCACATGCTGCCATGCCATACATTTATTCTCTGTGGGATAGCTCTATGTAAATGTTTCATAAAGGAAACAGCAGAGAATGCAGCTTGGGCCAAAAGCAAACAAATTTACAACTTCTATCATTTCAGATGAAAAAAAAACTCTGCAAGAAAGATTATGCTGTTTGCCATCAAGGTGTCAAACAGGGGAAAAGAAAAAGAGCAAGAATTCGGACACACTTAAGTAGTCAAGGTGCTGCCTGGAATGGGGCAAGAGCTGAACCCATACTCTTTTATTAACCTTCTATTAAAAAGGAAAAAGAAAATCCAACCCCAAACCCCCCCACACATTAAAAACACAGTAGGGTCATGGTGACAGGTGTACAAATGAAGAAGAGAAAACACATATTTAAATTGTCAGAGGGATGTGTGACTTATAGCTATAGGATAAAATGAAACATAAAGAAAGAAAATACAGTTGAACATCAGAAAACATTTCTTAGCAACCTCTTTTTAGTATATTCTCACTATTTTCTGAGCTATCTGGTGGTATAGCAACCTTTCAAAACTGCAGAATAATTTTAAATTTAAATCTAGACTGAAAAATGTAAGAAAATGCTACCGAGTGAGGATAGATTAAATATCCTAATAGACCATTTCCCTCTCTAATTTCCATTAAGGTGATTAGTTGGAATGTTGCTTGCAGCATATTAGCAAAAAACATTGCAAACAGTCATATAGTGGATGCAATATCTTAAACTAATGTTTGTGGTAAGAGCAGTGATATAAAAATCCATCCCAGGTATTTTATTACTCCAGTGTCTGCGAGAATCACAATCTTCGACGTATGCATCTTGTAAGACTCCCCAGGAGAAGAGATTTGCATCAACTCTTTGAAAGAAAAGGAGCAAATATAAACAGGGATTTGGTTGTCTGGTGTGCAAGGGCAATCAGGAAAATTAATCTGAATTAAGTGAAGCATGAATTTAATTTGGATCCTTCTGCCAAGTTACATTTTGCACATAATCCTCATTCAGAAGGGAAGTGTCTTCATTGAGAGCGGAGCATTAGGCTCTTGCCGCGTACCTGTTGACATCGATATCCATTACCAGTTCAGCACGGATTAGTTGCACCATCCAGCCACTATTAAATAGAGAATTTGTTTGCATTTTTCTATGCTTACGGTTTGGTGGGCAAGCTGCCAAGCATTTTAGAATTAACTACACAAAACCATCACCTCCTCTACGGTGGGGAAAACGGAACTGAGAGGGCTCCGTTTGATTCCCCAGTCCCGGGGAACCGTAACTCACACATTGTAACGAGAGGCCATCTAGCCCCCAAAAACAGTGTCCGATTTGTGTGTTACACAGGTCACGGGTGGAAAATAAAATTACTAACACCCTTGGGATGACGGGAAGAGTTAGCGCTTTCAAATAACTTCTCTTTTTAAGGTAATACTTCGAAGTACCTGCCACATAAGCCCCGCCAGTTTACCTGCCCCCTCATTGCGGTGCTCCCTGCTCTGCGCGGCAGGAACGTCTCTTCCTCTCCCTGCATCCCGCTGCATCGGGCACCAGCAGAAGGTAGGGGGGTTGCTTTAAGAAAGTGTTTTATTGGGAAACTGGTGTTTGATGCTTGGTGTTTCTAGCTTTGTTTTAAACTGCGATAAATTAGTGCTAAGGAATTAAAAAAAATAATAAGAAAAAGAGAAATTAAAAGAAAAAGAGAAGGAAAAAAGAAAAGAGAAAAAAAAAGAAAGAGAAAAAGAAAACTAAAGAGAAAAAGAAAATGAGAAAAGGAAAAGAAAAGAAAAAGAAGAAAGAAAAAGAAAAAAGGAAAAGAAAAAGGAGAAAGAAAAAGAAAAGAAAATAGAAAAAAAGGGAAAATAAAAAAGAAAAAAATTACTGTGGAGGAAAAAAAAAAGGAGAGTAGGCAAACAAAAAACCTGTTCTGCGATGCTGGCGATGCCGCCGCCCAGCCTGACGCCGCTGCACCCCGGCCGCTCTCGGGGCAGGGAGTGACCCCCGGGCCCAGCGCGGGGCGGGAGGGGGAGCGGCAGGAGCTCCCTCCGTCCCGGGGAGCGGCTCCGCTCCCGCTCCGCTCCCGGCTCCGCGGGGAGGCCGGGCTGGGAAGCGCCGGGGAGACTCCCGGGGCGGCATCCCCGGCGAAGGGAGAGCGGCGAGCCCCGGGACCGTCCGAGACGCCCTCGGCAGGGCGGCGTTTAACCTGCCCGGGCGGTCCCGGTACAGCCGTCACGGCGAGGCCTCGGCCGGCTCCGGCCCGGGGAGGGCGGGCTGCGGGCGGCGAGAGGAGCCGAGCCCGGCCCCGCCGACAGCGGCCCCGCACTCAGGGGCGGCAGGCGGGGGCGGCGATTCCCGCCTGGACCGCAGCCCATCCCAGGGCCGGCCTTCCCTCGCTCCCACGCGGCCCGGGAGAAGGCCCGTTCCCGGGGCAGCCCGGCCCGGTGGCTCCCTCCAGGACCCGTCCGGGCCCCACCGGGTCGTCCGTCCCTCCGGGGGACCCCCCTCCGTCCCGGCACCACCCTTCCCGCGTCCCACCCTCCGCCCGCCCCGCCCAGCCCACGCTTCCCGTTTCCACGAGCGTCCCGCCCCGCGCGCGCCCCATCCCGCCCTTCCCGGCGCATCCCCGCACGTCCCGCCCGGCCGCGGCCACCCACGCGTGTCCCTCCCGCCCCTCCGCGGGCCCTGGGGACGCTCCGCGCTCTCGCCCCTCGGAAAGGGAGCGGCGGCTCCCGGGATTTCCCGTTCCCGTGCCCGGGGTCGGTGGGGAGCACCAGGCCGAGCTCCCGCGCCCGCCTCCCCCGGCCCAGCCGCTCCCGGGCGGGCGGGCGGGAGCCGCAGAGGTCTCTATTCAGGGCGTAGGCACAATGGGGAAAAAAACCCCCTTTCCCCCCCTTTTTTTTCCTGCTTGCCACCTCCCGGTATGGAGCGGGATTAGGGCTGCCAGTGCCCCGCGCACGCGGGGATGGACTCCCTGCCTCTCGCCGGCCGGGCTCCCTCCAGCGCACACGGGGACGGGCTCACGCCTCTCCTCGGCCGGGCTCAGCCCAGCCCCGGTTCCCCCCCCGGTCCGCAGCGCGGCCAGGAGCAGCCAAGGACAGTGGGGAACGCAGCTCACAGCATCCTGGGAAAAACGTGGGCTTGTGGTTTGTTCAGCTGAGGGGAAACTAGGAAAGAAAAGATAAATGTCAGGTTGAGTTCGTAATTTTTCCCTTATCTCGTTACAGAGTAAGAGTATAAAGTGTGTTTTTCACGACAGAAAAAAAAGGAAAAGAAGAGAGGAAGAAAGAAAGAGAAAGAGAGAAAGAAAGAGAGAAAGAAAGAGAGAAAGAAAGAAAGAAAACGAGAAAACGAGAAATAATGCTTAACGTGCTCTTTGACATCCGAAACGAATTAATTTATCTTAAGCAAATACAATTTTAGGGAGATTTTAGAACCTCCGCGGCACATTTTATTCACTCGATAATGTGCCTCGCACGTGGAAGCACAACTAAGATCAGTTTAGGTGACTGGGGGTCACTTTGATATTAAACAGCTTAGAGGAACTGAAAAATTAAACGGATTTTTATTTTTTTTAACAAACTTTTAACACTTTATCCTTTCCTTCAAAATCTCTTCCCGTAATGGTCGGTCGAATTGAGAGACGATTTTGGGAGATTTGCTGTTTGTGTTGGGTTTTTTTTGTTGTTTGTTTGTTTGTTTTCACAGCCGGTGCCAGGGCTGGTTTCTGAAACGCAGAAACCACTAAAATATTTTTTTCTCACATTTTATTCGTAAAATACTTTTCTTCTCTGTCGTCGATGGTCTTTGGGTACCGCAGCAGCACAGGGAGCACGTCAAGGGACAACCGATGGAATAACCGAATATCTTTCGGGTTAAGGAAGGAAAGCTCAAATAGAACAAATCGAATTTCGCCATCGGATGCTGCAGATAATTAATTTCTTCCAATTCGAGAGCTCGATGGTGCCTGCCTCCCGGCCGGTGGGAGCAGACACACACAGCCTGACGCTTCCCCAGGTCTGGGCCGGCCGGTCCCAGCACCGGCTGATGCCTGGAAACGGCCTTTTGTTTCCAGGCTCTCAGACCGGAGCTTCGCCCACCTTGTTATTTTACGGGTGGTTTGGAAACCCAGAGCAAAGAGTTCCGTTCCTGAGAGGCGCTTAACCGGAGCCCCTCCCCAGATGCAGCTTTGTGACTCCTTTCACGGGGTGGGGGCAGTGGTTACAACGAGAGAACCTGCGAGGCGACATCCACAGCAGCTCCCCACGCAGGACCTGCCCCGGCTCCGTCTCTCCCTCTCCGCCGCGCCGCCGGCGATGGAGCCGATGCTGGTGGCCGAGGGGAGCACGGTCCGGCGGGGTGTTTGGCTTCGATTTACAGTTTTTTATTTTCTCCCCGGCTAGGGCAGGCACACATTCCTCGGATCTGCGGGCCCGGCCGGGCACACGTCGGGGCTGAGCCGCGGCTGCCCTCGGCGCGGGGCTGGAGCATCCCCTGGAGCCGGTGCTTCCAGGGCCGCCCGCGGCTCCGCGCCTCGCCTCGGACACTCCCCGGTAAAACCGGCAGCAACGCCGTGAGGCAGGAAATCCTCCCTTGCGCCCTTTTCCAACCCTCAGAGCCGGAAATCTCAAACTGGGGGACCCAAACTGGAGAGCCCCGGCCCTTCCGAGGGGGCAGGTGGGTCTCGGAGCCGCAGCACCCCGAGGCAGCGGGCAGCCGCCAGGGCGCGGGGCACTCCGAAGGTCTGGAGACCCTCTGCCCCTCTTCGCGGCTGGCCGGGGCTCAGGTATCCCCGCCTCGGTGTGCGCTCAGACCGGGCAGCGGCCCCGTCCCGGGGATGCCGGCCAGAGCTGCGGAACCGCCACCTTCCTCCTCTACCCTCCCCACGTCGCCATCCCCGAGCCGCGGGGAGGACACTCAGGCTGCTACTCCCTGCTCTCACCCTCTCTGTCTCCCCCGACGTCCTCCCGAGCCCTGCTCGCCCCCCACGTTCCCCGCTCCGCGGCCCAGCACCTTCACCGCCGCAGCCGCAGCCGCGGGAAGTGCGGGGGACAAGCGGCAGCACGGCATCCCCGGGGTTATCTCCTTTCCCTCTGGCTCTGAGGCATCCTTAGAAAACTGCTTGCTCGGGCATGGTGGTGAGTTTTTACTTGAGCCGCACAAGTAGCTCTCTTTGGGGCAGAGCGAGCGTCCTTCCCTCGCCTCTCAGGTCGGCATTTGTAGGTCTCTGGTTGCTGGGAACGTCTAAATGCAGGAAGAGCCTCTTTCTCTCCGCTGAATGTGCACTGGGGGTGAGGGAAGGAGGCTTTTCCAGGAGGAATGAAATTGTGGAGCCCAGGAATCCAGCAGTCATTCCCTGGGGCAAAGCAGAGCCTTTTTGCCCCAGCCAGCCCTGACTCTCAGCAGCGAGGGTACCGCTCTGCTCGACTAGAGTTGTGGATTTGCTGTCTCATTCCTTGCAGCAGAAGCAGCCCCCTCACCCTTCTCCAGCCGGATCTGATGCTTCCCGGGCAGAGACCTTGGGCTCAATAGTTTTGTTCTCACTAGTCACAGCCATTTGAGAAGTGAAAATTTCCTTCCCACCTTCATGGGGGCACTGGTAGGATTCAGGGACAGCTTGGAGGAGATGAAGCCCTCTCACCCCCACACAAGAGGACACAGAGATGTAAGCACAGCCACAGGCAGGCCCTTCCCAAGGCTCGATGGCTGTCCCCCCTCAACAGATCCACTGGGCTTTGCAAGGAAACAGTGGTTTTCCTCCCAGGAGGGAGCACTACCCTGCCTTGAACATGTCAGCATGAATATGTGTGTGTGTGAGCATTCAGTCCTCCAGATAACTCCACCACTGTCTCCCATTCCATCCCCAACCCAGTTGTTGGAATGTCCTGATGTCTTTCAATCCTTGTAATCCTTGTTCCATTTTTGCCCAGACTGAGGCTGCAAGCTTGGATGCTATTTGAAGAGAGGAAGCAGCTTTACCTTCTGCTCCCACCACCCTCTCCTGGACCCCAGTGACTTTTTCTGTTGGGCCCATGGGAAAGGATCAGTGGGAAAGGATAGTACCTGCTGTGGCTGTTCATTGCTTGGACATCTGTATCCAAAATTCCTGTCAAAGCTCTTGTGGGCAGAGACAGCAGAAAATCTCTAGGAGACCTTCACTTCACCCCCTAGGGAGGGCAGCTCCCTCTCTTCCTTCCCCAGTGGATTCTGAGTGACAAGGATGGAAGGAGGAATTGGGCTAATTCCCCAATTACCACCTGTCAAAACATCCACAACCCCTTCCCAGTCCTTCCCACTACTGTGACATACTGTGATGCTTTGCTACCTGGAGCTGTACCTGGCTCAGGGAGGAGCTCTCCGAGATTTAGTGGTGATCCTGAGTGTGTGCTTGGTGATTTCCATGCCCAGCAGTTAAGCCACAGTTGGTCACCTCACTGGGGGCACGAGATGCTTGACTGAGAGCCTGTGCTGGGTGTTTGTGAGCACTGTGAGCATACAGGTGTGCTGCAGCTTAAAACGAGTCTTGGAAGAAAAAATAAGGTTGTGATGGTAGTATGGCTTATGGACTCAGGCAGTCATCCATCATGATAATGTCTTACTGAAAACTCCTCTACTCCTACAGGTGAGGGAGGATGCTGCAGGTACACTCACAGCTCAGAGCTGCAGAGATTTCAGCCATTTGAAATGCAGCAGTTCCTGGGAACTGCTGCTGCTCACACCACTTGGCTCGGGCTTCTCTGCTTTTCTTGCATTTAACATTCATGAAGATAGAGGAAAGAAAAGGGCTTGGAAGGGCATGGAGTTTCAGCATGGCCATCACAGATGACTGCTCATTGATACTTGGTTTATATGAAGTCAGTGTATGTGGATTCAGCCAACCCTGCTGCACGCACAGTGCGCCCCACCAGACACCGTTTCATGTGGGATGATGAACCAGAAATCTCCTGTAAAAGAAGCCAAAATGCAGGAAACGTTACAGAAAAAGAAGAGACTAAAAGAACTGTTAGTGTAAGAGGGAATTGTTAAGTGCATTCCCGGAAGAGCTTGGGTAACTGCCCAAAGCACAGAGAAACCAAACCCAACTGCCTTTGCCCTCCTCCCAAAAAGCCTGTGAGCCCTCACCAATCTCACCTAAGGGAGAATTTCTTGCTGACCCCAGCTCTGGTGGGACCACAGGCACCAAGGCATCATGTGAAATGCTTTGGTCGTGGTTGTTCTCAGTGTTATCCATGCTGTTAAGTGTTCATTCCTAAACATAACCAAAGGAATACAGAGGAGAAAAAGAGCTTTATACAAGCAAGTTAAGCTCCACCTGCTCTATTAGGCACACCGGTGTTTCTTTACTAAGCATCAACAGGTTAAGAAATAAAAATGCATATTAGTGCAGGCTTTAGAGAACTGTATTTAGATTTACAAACAACATTGTAGCTGGATCAACAGGCTATAATTAGAATTTAATAATCCAAATGGAGGAGTAATATGCCCGCTGCTTGAAAGATTGGAGCCTTTCTTTTGCAGTTCTGAACATTCAGCTCTGCAGATTGGACTCCAACTTGCTTGACACAATTACTGTCCTAGTGAGGCGAACATGTTACAAATAAGAACAATAAGATCAACAATAGTCTAAGTCTAATACCATAAACAAATGGAATAATCAGAACACCTCTTGTTCCAGTGCAATCTGCACAACTGGGACAGCCAATTAGCACCGTTATTGGAAAAAATATGCAAGGAAATGTTATGTTTTATGGACTTTTGAAAAGACTTTAAGGCTGGCAGATATCTTACAGGCAATCCCATCAGATGCATCGATGACTATTAGATTTAGTCTTTGCGTTTACTTCTAAAGTCTACCTGTGGCAGGGGTGACACTCAGCAGAACTGATGAATGGGGCAAAGAAAGACCTGTGCAAACCAAATTCCCCTCACATTACGTTCAAACTATTTAGTCTGAGGTGTGTAAGTAAGCAAAGGTTAATCCAAGGGACTCAACACACATGTGATAAACTGGACACAGTCCCTGGGCAGTACTGGTATCACAACTGCCTCTGGCGGGACTCAGGCACAAAGCAGACCCCTGGCAAAGCTTTGCCAGGGACTAACTGCTCAACAGTACAGCTTAGGCCAGTTTCCAGTCGTAGATATTAAAAGGAGACCTCTCCTCTCATTTTGCTTGCTAAGCACACATTGAAAGGGATTACCCACCAGGCTTGAGGCAAGACCTCTTACCAGCCATTGGTCAAGCTGGAGTAAGGCAGTTCTGCTTCCCAGCAGAGATGCTGTGGTGTTGCCATCGGTGGCATCCATGGTTTCCCTGCTGCATCTGGGATCTCTCCTAAATGAGTGAAATAGTGGCTCAAGAGAGAGAGCACTAACAGCTCTGATCCCTGGGCAAGGCAAGGGACTACAGAAAGGAAAGTGCTGCTTAGAGAAAGTTTGCCTCCTCCATAGTTTCTATCACAATGATAGATATATTTTCCCATTTTATTTAGATTAGGTTGAGAATCCTATTTTAAAACTCATGCCAAAATCCAAAGAGTAGTTGAGGAAGTATTACATCTGCCTGGAAATAAGCCATGCACTGTTAACTTTCATTTCACATAGGTTTACTTCTATAGGACAGGAACAATCAGAAACAAGATCTGACCCAGTCAGAACGTGATTGGCAGGATACAGGAAGTCAAAAATTCAGCCGAGAGGATGTGATCAGCTATTCTGTAATGAAACCCTTGTCAGAAAGTATATATTCTCTAGTCTATTTTAAAATGGTTACTTCATTTCTTTACATGCTATGACTCACTATTTGTCTTCTTGTAAGTGCTTGGAATTTGCCATGAAAGTAGTGACATTGGGAAATGTTTAAAGAGACTTCAAGGTGAAAGGCTATGTGTACCCTATTATCCAGAGGCGACTAAAGCAGGCATGGGATGAGGATGAATATCATCCACTGGCAGGGCTCTGAGCCCTTCAGGTGTGTCAGGAACACCCACACTTGTCCCTGGGTGCTGTTATGTGCCTTCAGTCTACTGAGCTGGCTGGAAGATGTGTAAAAATCAACTGATGTGAAGAGACATGGCTCCCTGTTGAGGGTGAATTTCTGAAGAAATTCAGGTGTGTTGTTTATCCCAGCAAGTTTCTGGGACATTTATAGTTTTGAAACAGGCTTAGGAGCTGGAATTTTAGTTGGGATTGTAGGAGTTTGACTGGACCAGCTGAGTGTGTTTAGCTCCCGCCTCCTGGGGCGGGGAGGATTGCACCAGTTCTCATGTGTCTCTTGGGAGTGAGCTGTGGTCCAATTTAGGTGTCTTGTAGTGGAGATCCCTTAGAGCTCATCACCATTGCATGTGCAGAATGGAAACCTTCCCGCTCAGAGATGAGCCGGGTTTCACTCCCGTGTACTCGGGTCAGACATGCCACAGCAGGGTGTGCCAGCTCCTTCCCCTGCTGAAGCAGCAGCAGAAGTGGAGAGGCTCTCCATCACTGGCACTAATGCAGGGCCTGCACATCTCTGTGGGACAGGGAGGCAGCCTGGGGGAATGTCCTGTGTGATGGTGGGGAGAGCTGGAGAGGAGGATGTGGGATCAGATCCTCTAGAATCAGGTAAGGGGAGCTAGAGCTTGTAGGATCTCATGATGTCTCTGTCCCACTTTCTTCTCATACTAGCCTAGAGATCAGACAGGAGTGAGTGAGATCCAGATGAGATTCATGGAAGGGATTAATTTTATCTCAGGTTCTTGGTTTTTGTGGTTAAAATGACACCCCTCAAATTAGTTGGATACGTATAGGACAGCTAGGGGGAGACTCAGTATTTGCCATAGTTATACTTGCAAAACTCTGGAGATTTCCTTTCTTGTCTCCTCTGTTGCCTGCAAAACCGGAGGCTGCTCTTTTGGTCTACTGCAAACAAGAACTCTCAAAAAGGAGCCAAGGTGCCCAGGAAAGCAATGGTGATCACGCAAGTGGCTCAGTGCCTTCAGTGTATCTCACAACCCTTCCGGGCTGCTGCCTGTCCTCTTGCTACAGTTCACAGCAGCTGAAGATTGAGTCCCTCAGAACATCCATCTGATTAACATCTATCTGACACAGCACTGACAGATCTTTAAATGGTAATCCATAAAGCAATGCACAAAGGAGGTCACACGTGGTTACATCTGTGTGTATTTGGTGCCAAGAATTCATCAGCAAACCCGTAGGAGCTCACTTCTAGCACAGAGTCTTAGAATCGTGGAATGGCCTGGGCTGGCAGGGACCTTAAAGAACATTGAATTCCAAATCCCCTGTGGTGGACAAGGGCACCTTTCACTACACCTGGTTGGTCAGAGCTCCATCCAGTCTGGCCTTGAACCCTTCCAGGGGTGGGGCATCCACAATTTTTCTGGACAACTTGTTCCAGTGCCTCACCACCCTCGTAATAAAGAATGTTTTCCTAATATCTAATTTAAATCTGCTCTTCTTCAGTTTGAAGCCATCTCCACTTGTCCTATCACTACATGCTCTTGTAAAAAAATCCCTCTCCATCCCTACTGCACTTCCTGACTCGCTTTCCAAAGAGGGACTTTTGCATAGAGTCCCCACCACCGAACACGTGTCTTCATGCAAAGACACGCCACGGAGGCTGAGCGGGCTGGGAGGCAGCTGCCCAAGCGTCCCTGCCGAGGTGCTGGATCTCCCTCTGCCAGCCTGGCCGCCGAGCTCTCCCCGAGCCCTCGGGGCTGCCGGAGCTGCCCGCGGGGGCTGTGGCCGGGGCGGGTCCGGGATGCTCGGCCGGGGGTCCCTGGAGCCGCTCCCGGCCCGCGGGCTTCGAGCCCCCTCTGGCGGCCCCGCGCCGGTACTCGGGACCGACCCGCCCTCCTCCCGCTCCCACCGACGGGCTGCTCCCTCTGCACGTTCCGAGCATCTCTCCTGCAAACCTGAAGGTAGATAAGGGGCACTCGAACCAGCCCGGCCCGTGGGCAGGTTACCCAGCACGTGCCTCCCCCTCGATGAACTCCTGTTTTTTCAAGAGCTTTGAGATACTTGACATGACTTCCTTGCCACAGAAATACCATCTTTGGCTCAGGAAGTCCATGAACTGCAAATTGCTTGAGGGTAGAAGACTATTCTGGGAAAATAGAACTCCAGCTTGCCCTGTGCTCCTGCCCTTTCCTGAGCAATTGCTGATGGAGACAGAGATGGGGACTGGGTGTTGGGCTGGATGGATCCTGCTCCAGCCCTGCGGTGGCTGTTCCATGTCCCTTGTGGCAGGGTGGAGAGCAGTGCAGACATGCTGTTTAGGAACATCTTTGCAACACCTACAAATAGGTATTTTTTTGCCAAGGTGCATATCTTCAGAGAATCATAGAATGGCCTGGGTTAGAAAGGACCTTAAAGATCCTCTAGTTCTAGGGACACCTTCCACTAGATTAGATTGCTCAAAGCCCTATCCAATGTGGCCTTGGTCACTTCCAAGGATAGAACATCCACAGCTTCCCTGGGCAGCCTGTTCCAGGGTCTCACCACCCTCACAGTAAAGAATTTCTTCCTAATGTCTAACCTAAACCTACCCGCCTTCAGTTTAAAGTCATTCTCCTTTGTCCTATCTCCACACAGGGTTTTTTGGGCTGTTGATGCAGCTCTCTGGCTATGCCACAATTCATCCCTTTTTGGGATCCAGTACAACTGTGAGAAGAAATCTGCTGTAATCTGAGCAAAGTGGGGATACACGTCCTAAACTGGTTTTATTCTTCAGTCTTCCTCTTCAAGTAGACAGATGTGCACTGCAATATCAGTGGCTCAGCTGCTTGTCCTATCCTTACAACTCCTCACAATGAGTTATGCTCCCTATTTTCAAGAACCTGCTTTCTGCTCCTTGCAATAGTGAAGTTCAACCAGGTTTTACTGCACAGACACTTTCTCCAGCACGGTAGGGCCGTGCAGATGAGTTATTCATTGTTAGCAGTGTCAGTGCTTGCCTGTGTGAGCATCCTCAGTGTGTGCCCCGTAGCACACACGGGCAGCTGGATCTGTACAGAGTTACTCTGGGAAAGAGTTTGGCTGGGAATGGTTTGCTGTTGTATGAACAATTCAGGTGTCCTGTTCCTGACTGACCATTCTTCTGAGGGCCATCTGATGGTGGTAAGCACAGCCTCAATCTGGACCTTCCTTCAGGGCTGTCTTGCAGTGACAGGAGGAATTGCATGCTCCCAGGAAAAGAAGATGGCAGGTATCTCCAAGGAGGATATCCTAGCAGAAGCAGACACTATTTTTCCTAGAATGTGCTCACAGCTTAAATATTTGGACTGAAATTTTCCATGTTGTATGGTGCTGACAGAGACATATGATGGCTTCCTGTAAATCAAAGACATTAAGTCCACACAAATGCATAAGGGGATGTGTCCGAGCTACAGCCTTAACGGAGCCTTTTACTTTTGAGTGCTCAACTTGGCCATCTTAAAACATGTCTTTAAAATATAGTCCCGCCCTGGGCTGGGATTTCCCCTGGTAATACTGTATGTGTGGTATGGGTTGTATGTCTCTCTTACAGTACAGCAGAGAACAGGAAGTTCTGGGACAGGGACAGTAAAAGCGGAGCCAAGCAGGAGACGGGAATATGGTGTGACTGATGAGTCTACAGCTGGAATATCTGCAATGGCTTATTAAAAAAAAAAACAACAGAAAGCTAATTCTGCTTTCATATCCATTATACTGTCTTACATAAGTTTAAATGAGAGCAGAATCTGACCAAATTCTGCTACAAATCAGCTATATAAAGGCATTAAGTTGAATGCTTAATTGGTGTAAATGGCACATTTCTGCTATTAGTGTTGGACTGCAGACAGCCTCAGCCTCAAAGTAATGAACAAAAATTCTCATCATTTAAGAAGAGTGAAAAAGGTCCAAATCTGCAAAGGGCACTTCCTGAGATACTTTTGCTTATGTAAACATCTGACTGCAAGGAAGAACAGGGGTTTTATATACTATTGGAGTAAAATTTCGGGAAAGAAGGCCACCCTGCCCTTTGGCAACCCTTTTGTGCATTTGGAAACAAACCTCAGTTATGTCCAGAGGTTTTGAGATGCCTCATCCATTCTGCAACACTATACAGGATACAGCAAATCCCTCATTCAATCTGGAAATATTTTTAGAACATCGACCTGTATCAGACTTGGGCAGGTCTCTACCCTGGGCAACTGGTAGAGGAATCAGTAAATGCAAAGAAATCAGTTATTCACCTGAGAGCAGTGTTCAGAGAATCACATCAGCAGGTAAAATGAATTAGCAGGTGCCATCTAAGCACTTGGGAGAGGATCTGGTCCCCTAGGGATGAATGGGCTTTGAGCAGCCAAGTTATTACCAGCTCAGAGGTCACATTTGCTGTGTTGCAGCAGCTTGGATTAACAGGTAGGACCCAGGATCTGGGCTCCAGCATCGGGGAGCAAGATGCTTCTCTGCCTCAAAGGCTTGTTAGAAAAGGAGGGTTAATCAAGGGCTGTTACATCCTCCTTCCCAAGAATATTTGCTTAGATGACCAAAAGTAGTTTTAATAGTTAACTTTGAACTAAATACTCTAAAAAAAAGGCAAAGATCACAGCACTTCACCTTTTTCTGTATGTGACATCCAGCAAGAAGTTAGGCTTTCGGTGAGAAGCAGCTTTCTGTAACCCCCCAGCAGGATCAGGGATTGGGGAATGCATTTCCCCATCTGTGCCCCACTGAGGTGTAGCCAATGCCACAGAAGGGGCAGGCATTCAAATCTCCCAGTTACTCAGTGCCAGCTCCCCTCCTGGACCAACCCGCTCTCATCAGACCCAGCTGTTTTACTAAAGAGGAGTCTGTGGACCTGCAGCCGTTGTGGGATAGTTATTTTGGAAGTGGCCTTTGGCAGGGATGTGGTATATGCCAGCAAGATTTACTAGATAATTGTACAGTACCCTGACCAATGTTATTGGAGCCAATCTGTTGGCTCATTGAGCTCTACAACAATGGTTTTGCTGACAGAGCCTGAATTTGGGGTTTGGAGTTTTGGGTTTGGACACATCTTGCCAATGCAGTTATGGCAGCAATATTTGGGACCTTGGTCTGACAGAGTTTACTAAAGCAGTTACTCTGTGTTTCCAACTGGCACCCATGACATGTTGAATGAGATGAGGGGAGTTGTGCCCTTGCTGTGCCTCCTAGAAGCTGATCTGCAAATGTGATGTGATGGGGGTCTGTTTTGGGGCAAGCATTTCACACAGCTGCTAGGGATGGCCTTCTAACAAATTATTCATCATTATGAGCAGATATTTCTTCTGGAAAGAAAGAAGAATAAAGTCCTGGCATGCAGACTGAGAAATCTCTGGCAGGTTCCATGTGATTATCCTGTGATCAGCTCAGCTGGTTGGAGCATGGTGCTGATAACACCCAGGTTGTGAGTTTGATCCCTGTATGGGCCATTCACTTAAGATCTGGACTTGATGATCCTTGTGGGTCCCTTCCAGCTCAGAACATACTGTGGGATCACTGTGATACCCAACAGCCAGAGTGAGCTGATGCCATGGTACCACTGGGTAAAGGTAAGCACCTCAGCAACAGCCTCTTGAAGAGCACGTAGGAGGGCAGCATGGGAGTGGCTACAGCTCCTTTCATCAGCAGTTAGCCTGGAAAAATGAGGAAAAGGCAGCAATGTCCACAAGGCATCCTGCCAAGAGTCTTCATCTTGCTCCATGCTGAGGGCTGCTGGCAGCCTCGTTGTGTGGGGGCACTTGTTTTCCAGCCAGACCCTCTTTGGACATACTCTTTGGTTGAAATATGGCAGTTGTGCTCCACACACCCTTCCCTCTTGTAGCATTAGGAGGGCAGTGATGGAGCAAAAGTACTTGGTGCTGTTGGATTCCAGAGACTGTGCTTTTTCTTTTATGAGGACATGCAGTCACCTCCAGTCCAGCCTCCTTCCTCCTCTGTGTGTGCAAGACCTTCAGGGTTCATCTGAAATCTCCCACATAGCAGCTGTACAAATGTTTCTCTCGGATGCTCAGCACTGCATTTCTGATGTGTTTATGGTGTCTTTTTGTTCAGACAAAAGATAAATCCCTAAATGCTCCAACCTAAAGCCCCATCTCCTAGGACATGATGGAACCAGCCAGCTCTGGCTGCGGGCAGGATCCAAGCAATAGCCCTTGTTGAACTGCAGCTGAGCTGCCCCACCCATCCATCTCAGATTCCCAAGTGCCCCTGGAGAAGGTCAGTGCCCTTTAGCTGGCTGTTTGCCTGCAGGCTGTGCCAGGCAGCAGCAGGGAGTGTCACTGCCCTGGGCAGCCTGGGTGCCAGGCAGTCTGGGGAAGAGCCCACGGTCCCTGGGTGGATCTGCAGCGTTCATTGCACGTGGGGCCTGGGGCCCAGATGGCTCGTTCAGAAGGGCCACAAGATTTTTCTTTTTTTATTGAGAAGAGCAGAAGAAGAGACTTCATTCTGCATTCAATTTTTGCAAGGAATTCCTCAGAAAAGATGGGAAATTTTGCCTGTATTTCTTTCCACCCCCAAATATTTTGCAGAAGGCACTTTCGTAGTGCAGTCTTACTCATCAACCCAGGTAGGATTACATCACCAAAGAATTATGTCTTAAACTAATTAAAAATGTGAAGCTACACTTGAGGAGTCTAGAGCTTGAACGGTGTCCCCAACGAAGGTGGCAAAATGTTGTTTACTGATTCCCTGAAAAGCACTTAAAAGCTATTCCCGTGGCTGTTAAAAACATTTACAGGGCCAGCGTTACAGAGGGTAAGCAATTAATGGTTTATTAGCTGAAATGGGTGGGACAAGATTCAAAAAGTTCATGTATGCCTGCTCAGAGCTGAAAGAAATCAGCAGAACTGAAAGAAATTGGAAGACAAGTGTCCATTCAATGCTGTCCCAAGGCACACCCATCTGTGAGAGTATCTTCCACCCCTGGAATCCACAATGACTAATGAGTGGGAGGATAATGGAGTTAAAACTCTTTTAAGAGTACTTTACACAAAAGGGGAAATTTCTTAGAGTCATTAGGAAAATTGGGATGAAAATAAGTGATGGAAAATTTAGCCCGATTCTTAATAAATTCTGAGCCACTGACATGAAATCATGCCCAGTCTGATTGCCAGGGATAGGAGGCAGAGAGAGGTGTCTGATTGTGGGCATCTTGCAGACTCCTGCCTGTGGTTTATAAAGTGCTGTGGATGACTGAGGGTAGAAAATATTGTAAGCAGTGTACTTTGGGGATTAACAGCCCTTAATGACCTCAGAACTGTTCTAAATACAGGTTTGACCTCAATGTTATCAATAATATTTGGTCAATGCTACTGCCTGCAAAGGGTGACTGTTTATCTGTGTTCTGTTTGACTGAATGTGTATATGACATTGGAAATAAGATCAATAGGGTTTTTTTTTTCATTAGTATTTTGCATGCTGAGACTTGAGAGGGTCTGTGTCACTCACAGAGAGTCTCAGATGACTGCTGGTGGATATTTACTGCTAAAAGCTTGTTCCTGTATTTGAGTTTTTTGATTCTCCCTGTTTTAAACTACTTATATACATATGGTGCCACATTAATAATAATAAAAAATAAACATTTTTTTAAGAGCAAAGTAGACTTGTCATCTTGAATATACGTGGGGTTTTTGCCAGTTCAAAGAAGTGCAAAATTGCTCTGTTGACATGAATCATGATGCTGAGCTTTCATGTAGCATGTAATCTCACATGCTCTGATGTTAATTAAATTCCAAAGAAGCAGTTTTCTGATCTCTCTACAGGGAGCTTGTTTGCCTTAAAATGAACTACTGTGCTGAGATAGTCTCCACTATACCAGCATTACGTTCACTACATTAACTCAGTAAAGACTTTGGCATAAGACTTGTAGCTGAACCTCAGTAATCCCCTTTGCTTATCTGGAAACCCAGGGCTTCTGCACGGTGGGGTCTCACACTGGTGACTCAGGGTGATATCAACCTTTCTGCTTGTTCCCACACCTCGAGCCGAGTCACATCGTTCCAGTGAGTCACACAGAGAAATGAGCAGCGTCCACAGTGCTGCCGAGGGACTCTCTTTGCAAAGCCTCCCCCGTGCTGACTAAGACTTGCTGCCCTCTGCCCATCAACACCTGATTTCAGCTTGTCCGTGGATCTTTAGCAAGGGGCTGGAAGGGTGTTGTCCGTCTAGAAGCAGCTTCCCCTCCCAGTCCCGAGGGCATTCTCACTTAGCACCGGTTCAGAGAGCAGAGGGAGCAGGAGAAGTGCTCTGCTGAGTGGGACAGCTCAGCTTTGCAGCACCCAGACCCTCCACACGTGCTGCACCCCTGGCTGCTGAGTGAAGCTCTGGGAGAGAGAAGACATTCCCAGTTCCCTGAGGAGGAAGGGGTAACATTTCCCCTTCGGGAGTGCCTGAGGGGGCAGCTCTGCTCCTGCCAAGCTGCTGCTGGTTGCTCAGGTTGAAGGAACGGGAGGGTCAAGTGAAGTCTTTCTACCCAGGCAGTAATTTGGGCATGGGGGAGAGGGGATAAAGTGGCTGGTTAGCTCATGAGTGAACAAAGGATGGTCCTGCTGTTTAGTTACCAGGTGAAAGACTCCCATCAAAGGTGTTTTCTGACTGTGACTTCATCCCTGTTAAAAAAATAGAGGAGGAACAGAGGCTAATACCCAAGCCCTGGTTGGTCCTGGGGCGTATGAAGGGTGTTTGCCTCTCATAATTGAAGTGATGGGACCACTTGCTTGGCATTGATGTGAACAAAGAATGAAGTAGGAAATGCTCCTATTCAGGGTGAGAGTCCTGGACACCTCTGAATCCACTTAGCATTATATGTGGTGTGAGGATGTTAGTCCTGAGTGCTCTCAAATATTCCCAGAGGCTACAAGCTCGAGCACTTGACTCAAGCAAAAGCTGAGACTTTTAAAGATGGATAAAAAGAAAGCTAAACCTTATCCCAGGGTATCCAACACACTCTACACAGCCAGTTAGTGCATTTCTCTCCCCCTTGTTTGTTTGTTGGGGTTGATACCACCTTTATACACAAACACATATTTTCTTGGGGAGCTTAAGCATATTAGTGCATTCTGGAAATACTTTCTAGGGGCATATGCTAGAGAAATAGTTCAAATCCTCTCTGATCCTTGTTAGCATGAAACCTTGAATGGAATGTTTTTAATTCTCATTGTCATGAAGTGCTGCCAGGCTGAGATCTTATTCCTCTATCAGGCAATATTCCCATCACAATCAATGCCAGATGAAAATAAAAGCAAACAATTTAGTCCATTGCAATTTTTTTCCTTTACAGAAAGCACTTGTCATACTTCAGGTCACTTTGTTTTTCTTCAAAAAAGGAGAAGACATTACACTATTGAACATTTGTCAGTACAGGATGGTGAATCCAAAGGTGTTTCATGGAAGAGGTAACACAGCAGGTCTTTCACAATATAGCAGGTGATTTAATGGAGGGAGAGTTTTACTGATTATTGAAAAA
Source organism: Chiroxiphia lanceolata (assembly GCF_009829145.1). Taxonomy (NCBI): domain Eukaryota; kingdom Metazoa; phylum Chordata; class Aves; order Passeriformes; family Pipridae; genus Chiroxiphia; species Chiroxiphia lanceolata. Next base: position 338,494 of record NC_045644.1, read on the forward strand.
AATCTTTCTGCCCAAACAATGACCTTCAAGGTTTAACTTTTGTAATCCAGAAACATCAGATAAAGTAGGAATTCTAACATAAGTATATTTGCATTGGAATTATTTAACCTTGCAGCTGTGGTCACAAGCTCTCCTTTCACATAGCACCTTCAGAGCACTCCCATTTGCCCTAATCAAAGAAATGGAAGTTAGGACAAGTGCAGGTTTGCTGTCCATTACTGTGAATAGGAAATGCGTATTGCAAAAATGTCTCTCAATACAAGTACCAGTAACTCAATTTGGAATAACTTGTGGTTAGTGGGATTTGCTTTTAAGCAACTGAGTTCAAATATGTAATACAGCAATAGTGGGAAATGGTTTAGATTAAGAAAATAATGTAAAAATCATTTTTGGATTTATTTTTATTAAATTTTCTTGTTGTCACAAGCTCAGAGCCTGATGCTGCAAATGGCTGAGAAGCTCCTGGGAATTGCTAAATACTTTGCAGTACCATGCATGGGAGAAAGCTGAGAAGATTTTAAAGCACTTTGGAGGAAAGATGTTTGTATCTGAGACGTAGATGAAAAACTGTGCAGGATAAATTGTACCAGAATTACCATGCTGGGCAGTGAAAGTCTTTTTCAGAACATCAGTGGGACTATGTTGCCTCAGACACGGGGCCCATTTGGCCCAGTACCCTGTTTAATTTTTCCAGCTGCAAATTATTTTCAGTTCAGGGGAGTTATTGAGCCCTGGTGGTTTGCAGACAGTATTAATGATTGTTCTTCTAAACATTTCTTCATTCTCTTCTTTGATATGTGGAAAGCCAACATCCTTTGGCAAAGAATTTTCTACCTACATGAGAAACCATCCTGTTTTATTTGTTTTGAAGTAGCTTCCTACTTGCTTCATCTGGTGGTGCTCAGTTCTGGTTCCAGACAAGACCACAGACAGCTGATCCCTTACCTGCTCTCTCCAGACCCCCTGGGAGTTTGGACACTGCTGTTATACACTCCCTCAGCCACATTGTTTTTCTGCCCTGGCAAAAGGCACTGCTCAGTCATTCTTTGTCTGACAGCTGTCCATACCTTCAGCCATCCTTTTGCTTTGGAAATTTGCCCAGTTTTTATCTGTGCTACCTGAGAACAAAGTACCAGAAGCACACTTACTCCTCCAGGCGTGTGCAAACCAAACATTTGTGCAGCAGTATAGAGCTGTCTGATGTTTTAGTCTCTGTTTCTGACTCATTATTCCCAACCCAGGTTTTCCCTCTTCACCATGATCTGTGGCTGGGCTGATGTGTTTGTGGGACTGTCACATTGTACCCCCAGATCTTGCTGCTGGGTGGTGATGGTCAGCCCAGAGCTCATCCCTGTGTGTGAATCCTTCTACAAGTCCAATCTGCCCTTAGTCTCACTGCTCTGAACAGCTCCAAGCCATCAGCAAACATTTGCCCTCTATCCAGGTAATTTATGAATGTGTGGAGCAGCAGAGCTCCAGCACATACCCACACATAACTCCACCACTGAACTCTCTCTGCCTTTTACTCCTGCCCTCTGATCCTCTCTATTAACCATTAATTTCTTCCTGTGAAGACTTTCTCTCTTATGCCATAGCTATTTAATTCCCTTAAAAACCTTTGGAGAGGGAGTTTGTCTTTTCTTTTTTTTTTTTTTAGAAATTCATATAATCTCTATCAATTTATATGACACCAGTATCCACTCCCTACAAACCTTTCCCAGCATTGTGCTTCCAGCATGGAGCATTCCATTGCCTGGAGCCACTTTGCTCTTCCCTCTGTCTCTTTGAATTCTCCATGTCCCTGATCCTCTGGTGAGGACACCAAACCTATGGACATTATCTCCAAGCACAGCCTCTCAGGAAGTTCTGCTGCTTTTGATTAATTATGAACATTAGCAGTTTTTAACCCTGGCTTTCAGGTCAATGGGGGGGGAAAAAGAGATTGACTGTAATAAGAGGATTTATAAATCTGCTGTCAAAACCAACACTGAGCCAATGAGGCAGATAACCAGAAAAGTAGCAAGCACACAGGCTTGTTTTTGTCTTAGCCCTGAAAGCTTCTATTCTATAGCAAAGACTTCTGTACCGATGAGCATAAAATATCTTCTGATCCAATTTGCTGAGAGTTTGAACTAAAAGAAACAATTGAAACCATGTAGGATTTCTTGCAGTGTGGACATATTACTTATATACAGCTCAGTAGGTCTTGGCTGCACAAGAATGTTTTAATTTTTAATGAAGGATGCCTACAGATGAAATATTTAACACCTCTTTCTGTAAAGTCCAACTCCCATTACTATCACTACAAACACTGCAAAGGGCAGTGATACTGCTTGTTGCTTCAAGTGTTTTAGAGGGATGGATGAAAAGAAAGGTTTTATTTTTAAAGTTGGATATAGTTTGCAAAGATCACTAACTTGAACTGAATCCTGCAGTTCTTGCTTACTAAGATCAGTGGGAGTTTCATGATTGAAACTTCTATTAATATAGCAAGATTTGAATCAAGTGAGAACCAGGAAAAACCTTCTTGACTCTTTTTTTTTTTTTTTTTTGAGAAAAAGATTTTAAAAGGCCTCCTCTACACAGATTGCATGGTATAGAGAGATTCTTTAACCCTCTGAAAGAGAAATTAGTTGTTGTACAGTCTGCCCAGATGTGACAACAGTTAGTGCCATCCCCTTCTTTTGATAAATTTTAAATTTTCCTCCTAATTTCTGGGAGAAATCTTGAAAAAACCCCATCCCTTACAGTGTGCATTTTCCCTCCTGGGAGCTGGAAACATTTCTGCTGTATCAATGGGAAACTGTAGTTCAGGACAAGAAACTTTAAAGATGAATTGGTTCCAGTGAAAACTGATAGAAGCTGGTAATCCATGAGCATTACAGTGCTGACTGATCAATAGTAATTCAGGGCTGGAGTGGCATCAACTGAGAAGGATTTCAAGGCTTGATTAGTTGTGTTCCTTTCCCATTGGGACTGTAGTGCAATCTTCACTTATAAAGACATGTGATCTGAAAGCCTGAGGCAGAACAATCCTTGTTTTTGCAGGAGAAGCTTTTCTAGGATACAAAAGCTTTTACATCCTCATCACTCTTTCTAAAAGCTGCATCTTCTCCACAAAATTGTATATTAAAAAAAAAAAAAGCAAGCTTAAGATGGCATCAAGATCCCAGTGTCTGCGAGGTAAAACAGCATGTAAAACAATATTTTGGGCGGTGTTTCCTCATGCCTGCTTCATTCTGTCTCTTGTCATCTACGCTTTTCTGGGGGCTCTCATGTTTTCCCACATTGAAGGTAACAGGAAGGTGGAATTTAGTGAAGACTATAGAAATTTTCTGCAGAACCTGACGTACCTCAGCAGAAGTTTATCAGGTATGTACCGGAATTTCAAAATGACTTAACTGTACAGGGAGTCACTCATTCTCTTGCTTTTGGAATGAGATTTTTTGCTTTTGAAGACATTCTTCAAAATACTAACAGCTGACCCTGCAAACAGGATTTTTCCTCTGCCTAGCTAATAACTGCTGGTTCCTTCCTTAGCTGTGATTTCTAACTGCAAGCTTCCCCAGCCCCCGTGTTCCTGCCTGAAAAGGCTTTTCTGAGGTGCCTGTGTTCTCCCTTTTGCCCAGGCTACCTAAGGTCCTTGAAGACCAGCTGAGATTCCTGTGGTGTTTCCTTCTGTTTTCTGGGGACTGAAATCTCTATCTCAGAAAGTTTCTCCTGCTCCCCCTTCCCCTGCTCTGAGCCACCCCACCAGCCCTCTGCTGATGGGATGCTCAGAGTGAGAGAGGTGCAGTCCTGCACCCCAGACCCAGAGATGCTGATGGAGGGGGTAGAGTGGAAGAGAAGGGCTGTAAATCCTCCTGGATCTGTGCCGGGGCTCGTTCACAGGCTTGGAGTTCACTCAGGTAGCTGTGCCGACGCGATGGTCTGTTTGGGGCAATTAACCCTGTAGATAACGACCTTTCAAGAAAGGCTCGGCCACGGGGAGGAGGAATAAGGACTGCAGGCTCTGGGATTCCCAGCAGGGTGCTGGGCAGTGACATCCAAGTGCTCATAGCAGTTACCTACTGTTGACTCCACATTTCTGATGCCTGTGTGTCAAAAGAAGACCAATCTCCTGGAGAGTCCAAAATGAAATAGGACATTCAGGCTGGAAGCTGATTATTCAGTCTTCTGTCCTTCTTCTTTATGCTTATGTTTATTTGTTCCTTGTTTCTTTATTCACTAAAGCCACTGAACCCACCTGATTTTTTCAGGAAGGGGGGGTGTTGAAAGGGGAGGGTGAGAAGGTGAATATTTTTATCTTTTAAAAGAAGATGAGCTAATTCTCAGCTGGAATAAACTTCACTGGAATAACATGCTGGCTGCTCCCTCAGTGATGGTCTGCAAACACTCACTGTGTCTCCTGCTGTGACTGTGACAGATAACATGACAGAAAACGAGGTGAAGTTTAAGAAAAAAATCCATGATCTTCTCAACACAGCTCAACAAGACTGGTTTGTCAATCCAAAAGATAAATGGAGTTTCTTTGGGTCTCTCTTTTTTTGCTGCACAGTGTTCACGACTGTGGGTAAGTTCAGAGGTAAAGTAACACCCTACAGAATAAAATGCTATTGCTGCTTTCTCTAATGACTTTCTTACAGAGAATTAGAAAGGCTCTAAACAAACAAACAAAACCCCTCTCCCAAACCCAAAACCCAAATCCCCTTGATTTTTTCTTCTGAGTATTGATGATGAGTCTGCAAGCAGTTCTGTAAACACAGGTTGCAGGGATGTAGCTGAGTCACAGAAACAAGTCAGAATTTAGTAACTAGTGATGGTACACACTAATTAGCTGCATCATTACATATATACTATAACACATACTCATATAGGACATGTACACAGAACTATTATATTAAAGTAGAAAGAAAGCTCTGTTTTTCAGTCAAACCTTACCCTTATTGTGTGTTCCATTGGGTAATGTTTTCTTCACTGGAAAAGATAATTCATAATGCATATATTGTTTTTCAACTGCTTCCATGCTATTTACGTGTAATTCAGCTTCCTTAATCCCTGGGTCTTTAATTAACCATGGTGTTGTTCATACTTCTCTGGGTTAGCAGCACATGACAGTGTTAAGTGACACCTCTGAATTCTTCCATTCTGACTTCATATTTCCATGGAGGAACTAGATCAAATAGAAACATCTGCTCTGATTTTGGCTCCCTCTGCATTCTTAAACACAATTCCTCATGCTCATTTCCAAAACTACTTTTATCCTTTTGCTAATCTTTCTCAAATGCTGGCAAGTACAGGAACTGTCTATCTACATTTGTCAGAATCAAAGCTGGATGGGAAATATTCCCACAGCATTGTATCAAATTGCAAAGACATTTCTTCACTACATTAGGATACACTCAAGGCCCCAGCATGGGTATGCATATTAAAGTAAAATTAAAACTGAACCCTAAAAAAGAGCTTATTCTATACAAGGAATAGTGTGAGAGCTAATATACTCCACTTGGAGCACTTGAGTGCTGCCTGAGTCACAGCAGAAGCTTAAACCTCAGGCTCTGATGTCTGAGATGACTGTTCCAATGCAGGTTCTTGCAGCCCCTGAGTTTGAAGGCAGTCATCCAGGTGGTCAGAGACACACGCTGGGGATGGGACCAGAGTCCTCACCCCTGTGAGTATTTCCCTGTACAAACACAGTAGCTTGGAGCTTTTGAAAGGGGTTGTTTTATCAGAGCTTTGACTTCAGCAAACTGATGAAAAAGCCCATTGTTGAGAACATCTTCCCGGGGTGGATTTACCCACCTCCATTAACGTGGGACTTGACAAATGTCCCCATACACACTAGCCCAACATATTTATTTCTAAACTGCCAGTACTTTTTGCCTTCATAGCACTGAGCATTAATGCAGCTTCCTCAGATTTGGACCTGAGTTTTGGGATCAGTAAAAAGCCTAGAATATTTGTTTCTAATAGGTGGAGTAAAAGTGGCTATTTCCATTGTGGTGGATTTGTTATTTGCAGTATTAGGAACTGATAAATCACCTCAGAGTAGAATTAAATTAACTCCCTTGAATTATCTAGGAGAATTGAGACATCTACTGTGAAGTTTGGTGGTCTGAGCTGTCACCTCTTCACTGCCTGGGGAGGCTGTCTAGTGGCTCAGCTAGGTTAGATTTCTGGATAGCTAAATTTAAGCTCAGGATAAGTTTTAAGCCTTGAAACTGCACAAAGTATTTTTAATGCACAGACATTGATTAAAAAAAAGGAAATAATATTACTGTGCAATAACTACAAAAATTAATCTTCCCCAATTGTTTCAATAGTAAAGATTAGCATTTCCAGTTAGCCTGTGGGGCACAGAGTGACCAAGAATAAATAGTATTTCAGTGCCTCACAGCAAAGCAGGGACTGAGATTGGGTTCAGACCAAAGGCTGTGGCAAACATTAGTGAAAACATGAATGGATGAAGTAAATGAAGGAAACCACACCTCAGCATACAAGCTAATAATCTTACAGGCTAAGTACTTGTCCTAGAAGATCATCTAGAAAAGGGCAATGTTTTTGAAGGAAGAGAAGAAATGCTTTATGTCTTTTTGGAGGATGAGGAGAAAAATGGTGGTTAAAATTTAATACAGTCACTATAATACTGATGTTTTCTCTCACTATACTGGAAAAGAACTATCTTACAATTTAAGTTTCCCATCCAGCATGTTAGAGGAAGGAAACATAAATACCCAAATTGAATTTAGGGGAAGGACATATTTTCTATTTAAGGCCCTGTGTCTGGTAGTGTTTCCCTGTTTGTTGTAATTGATATTTGTAAGCTTTAATACTCTAGGGTAAACATGCATTTCCTCATTTGATAAGCAAATGCTTCCTCACTTGATTCTCTGTTCTGAGTACATTTAAGGGACTCTGAAAATTATGAAGTCAATACAAACAAAATGTCAATGCAGCTTGTGCCATTAGAGCTAGAGCTGATGAACCAGGGACAATTTCCAATTCTGTTATCACCTTACCATTCATCACAAGCAGTTTTGATTGAGAAATGAAGTTTGAGTTATGGGTCTCATTGTCCCAGTCTGGTCCACAGTGCTGTCCCAGTTTCAAATTTAGACAACAATCTAGATCTGAATCCTCCTGGAGATTCATCCCCAGAAAGCATTTAGTTGTGCTGTGAGATCCTGGAGGCTGGCCAGGAGATGACCCCTCAGATCCTCCTGCATGGTCCATCAGTTTCTCCCAGCACCAGCTGTTGTCCCTCTGAGCTCAGCCCTCAGCTCAAATCCCCTGTGCAGGGACCTGTGGCCCAAGATCTCTCTTCTTGTCTTGCCTATGGTTCCTCCTTAACCCAGGCCAGGAAATCTTCCTCAGAGCAGCCTCCAGCAGGACAGACCCTGCACACCAGTCTTGGGCTGGCCCAAACTTTTTGTTTCTCCTCCCTAAACGGCCTCCTGTTTTCAGACAGAGAAGTCCTGAAGCTGATAAGGTGCAGACAAGGTAAGAAGAGTTAATTCAACAGAACTGGTAAACTCCAAACCTCCAAGTGCTTGAACAGGTAGGATCCCTGCATTAGCATCAAGTGTCTGGGACTCAGAAATTTTAACAGTTTCAAAACAAAGCCAAAAAGAACAGTATACTCTGGACTAAAAATTGACTTTCAAAAACTGACAGCAATAAAAAGCCCCGAGGATGCGAATACCCAATGAATCATAACGTTATCTCTCTCTCTCTTTCCCTTCTCCTCCTCTTCTTTTTATTGTTCAAGGTTATGGCAATACCTACCCTGTGACACGGATTGGGAAATATGTCTGTATGTTGTATGCTTTGTTTGGTATCCCTCTGATGTTCCTGGTCCTGACAGACATGGGAGACATCCTTGCGACTGTTTTATCCAAGTCTTACAATGAATTCAGAAAACTGCAGTCAAAAATTCTAGCCTCCAAGCTCTGCTCTGGATCCACGTGTAACAAAAGGAATGAGCTAAAATCCAGAGCACAGTCTAAAATAGTCATCAATGAGCCCGTGACGATAGTGGAGCTGCTGAGAAGTCAGGCTGGTGTGAAAAGGAGGCCGATGAAATATCGCAATGTTGAACTTTTTGAAATGTTAATTGCCAGAGAAAATGAGCAAACAAAACCAGCAGGAAATAAAAGCATTGAGAGATGGAGTTCATGTCCTGAACTTGCCAGGGGAAAGACAATGTCCAGAGTAATTGAGAATTTTGACAAAATAGGGAAAGAGTTAGAAAAATTAGATGTGCCCATTGTGTTAATGGTGCTCGTTATCTTTGTGTACATCTCCTGTGCAGCTGCTATTCTTCCAAAGTGGGAATCCAATTTGGATTTTCAGGAAGCCTTTTATTTCTGCTTTATCACCTTGACCACTATTGGATTTGGAGATACACAGCTGGAACATCCCAAGTTTTTCTTGTTTTTTTCCCTTTATATTATTATTGGCATGGAAATTGTCTTCATTGCTTTTAAGCTGGGCCAAGATCGCTTAATTGTTTTGTATAAAAAGGTAATTTCATTTTGTACAGAGAAAAAGATGCCATCAAAGAAGATATATCCAAAATAAGAGCAGTCATTTCTCCTTCACTTGTAAACATTGGTCCCTGCAATGAGATGAAACTGTTTCTGTGCGTTTCTGCCTTGGGCTGGCAGGCGTCATATTTTATTATGATTTCCTCTGAGAAATTACTGTAAAATGGCTGAATACCTCAGAATTCACTTGGTGAAGGAATCTCCAGGGAGTACTTTCCAACAGGGTCCCATCTACTAAATAATCAAAGAAGATGCTGCACGAAGAAGAAGCTGAAGGCTCTCCCTGCCAGTGCTCCCCAACATGTTTTGCAAAGCTCTGACTCTCAGCAGCCTTTCTGTCCTCCCTCCCACAGCAAGCCATTTCAGGATTTTTTTTCTTCGGTACTTGTCCAGCCACCTTCTCGCAGGCAGGGCCAGCCTGGCTGTGGCTGTGGGTACTGAAGGTTTGCAGTGTGCTGCTGGCCTGGCTCATCACCAGAGTGAGCTGGGGAGGGCAGCTCTGAACCCAACTGCTCTCCTGTTGTGACTGGTGTGTTGTGAACATCACACCTTTGGCTGGGACACACAAGTGCTAAGTTGAAAGGAAAAATGCCAGATTTTTACACCTTTCTCTGTCACCTGTTCAGAAGTCAGTCAGAAGATTGTTCATTTGTTCAGGGCTGCATGCACTCTTTCTGCATGATGGTTTATCACACCTGTACCAGTGGGCAGTCAGTGTGTGTCCCACGGTGTCCAGCTCTAGGGGTGCTCATGGCAAGCTCAGCTCCTCAGGTGGCATCTGGGGAAGGCACCCAGCAAATCTGGAGGTGATGACAGCCTGACAGGAGGCTCCATCTCTTTGCTGATAAAGAAGCATGTGTTGGTACATTGACTGCAGAATTCCTCCCTCCTAATCCAGATTTCACTCTGCACAGACTGCTTGATTTCTGGGAGCTCCTTGGCCCACCTGGAGAAAGCAAAGCCTACCTGTTTCACTGCAGCGTGGGGAGGATCCTGTAGTTATGTACTTGCGGAGAACATCAATTCACAAATAATGTTGTTTCTTCGAGATTTTGCTTGCATTATTCATAATCTGAAGTGAGTTATCAATGATAGATTTTTTTCACAAAAAATAAGAATTTAGAATAAAACTATGTAATTATTCTATAAGAATTTATAATTATTCTATAATTATAATTAAATATAATTAAAATTCTTATTCTATAAGAATTTATTAATTACCCACCTTTTAACTTGTAGATGATTTGCATGCCCATTGAATGTGAATGACATCTCTAGATAATAAAAAATGTGTGATCATGTCAGAATGTACATTATTCTCCACTAGCAATTTTGCCTTTTGAAACTGAGATTTTCAGAATATTTACATGCCATCTTATGTCTGTAATATTCCATGTACATGGTAATATGTATTCAGTCCTTATTAATAATTAGATGCAATTAAGCACTGATTATATGCAAAATATATAATGACTGATAGTATATAGAAAAGCAATTTATAAAAATAACAATAAAAATACGTCAGCTGGAAGAAACTCCAGTTAACTTTTTTATGTTTGCTGTAATTTTGGCTTTACATAGAAAGTCCCTCTGTTCATATTACTACTCTCATATTACCTAATTTTATGTCTTTAGATTAAAATCAGTGCAGAACTTTGGAACCATGTTTTCAGAAATCAATAAAAGGACTTAGACGATTTCACGAGTTTTGGATCAGAGAATTGCACTTCCTCTCCTCAAGGTTTTCCCTTGTGACATGTCTAACATTGTCAGCATTTCTAAGAACTGGTCTTTATATCATTTCATTTGTTTCTCTCATATCAGTGAGATCTTGTTTATGGAAAGCAGTTAATCCTCAGTTTATCCCCTCTAGATTTCTCATTGACATGGAACCTTAATACCTTCACATTTACTTTATGGATTCAGGGAATTTTGGCTGGATTTGCAATGAGGATTCTGCACCAAATCATTCTAGTTATGACCAAGGGGTGGCAGTAAGCAGCTTTCCTTCCTATAGAACCTCTCAGTTATGGGAGATAAAGATGTATTTTATAGAAGGAGAGAGAAGAAATCACGTCACCACCACCTTCTATAAACAATAATGCTCCTGACTGTTCAACAGAATGCACAGCTCTGGTCCTTCACCTCCCAAGGAATATGTGAATTTGGAAAAAGATTATAGGCCAGGCTAAAGGATGAACAAAGATAGGGAACAACTTCCATACGAGACCCATACAGTAGCTCTCTAGTCTGAAAAGAGGCGAGAGACTGATGGAGAGATGGGTAACATTACAAGGGCACAGAGAAGGGAAATAAGAAATAATGGAATGACTTTTAAATGGCTTTCATTACAAAAGCCTGGGCTGCCAAATGAAACCCACAGGTGACAGGTTTAAGAAAAGAAACAGAAAGAGGAGAAAATGGTGCTTCACACAGTGTGTAATTAAACCCTGGGTACTCCTTGGCATGGGAGGATGTGGAGATTTAAAGTTCACATTAGGTCAATGGGAGAGGGGACAAAACCATGAAAGAAAAACTTGAAAAACATTTAAATACAAAGATAACAATTCTGACTCAATAATCACTGAATTCCAAATTGGCAGATGAGGAGGAAGCCTCTCTACATACTTTACTCTGCTTGTGTTCTTCCTTTGCAACCTGCTATTTCTCAGAGGCAGAATACTGGTCTGCACCATCTTGTTTTGGCCTGCTTTCCATGCCTGTGATGCACAGAAACATATTGCTATATAGCTAAAAACATTCAGCAAATCTAACTTCTGAATAGGTGCTTAGTTTCACATTTGTGGGCCAGGTAGACAAACCGGCAAAACAAGTCTGGTTGTGCAAAACACGTCACCAGCAACTGGGATTTAGGTAACACAACCAGCCCGCAGTATATGGGACGTGGTCACTTGGCTCGTGTCAGGAACCTAAAGGAGGGTGGAGAGCTGGACACACATCCCATTGTCAGGTTTAAAAAGGTATTTGTGTCTTCTGCTCAGGTGCACTGAAACGTTGATCTCACACAAACAGGACGATCCGGCCCCGATTCTCTTGCTCTCAGAGCTGCCAGGTGCCAGAGCAGAGGGCAGGGGCCTCGTGCTCACAGTGCCAGCAGCTGGGGCTGTACAGCAGGACCTGAGCTCGGTGAGTGCAGCCACAGAGTGAACGACAAGGAGAGAAAGTAGTGAGTAATGGCTCATTTAGTGAGCCTCAGGCATAAATATTTACGAGTTGACTGCTCTTATCATGGACTAAATCCTAGAAAAATTCACAGTCTCTGCCCACAGAAGTTTTTATTCAAAAAAAATGACACGGAGATCAGCTTTATTTGCATCAAAGCAGTACAAAATGTTGCTTTTCATAACTTTTTTTCCACCATGTCCTGCACGAGATGGTGGATTAGATGCGAGGGGGTTCATTGAAGAACTTTTCTATCAGGAGCGACGTGACTGATGGGGAAAGGGTTGCTTGATGTGTAACCCACAACGGATATGAGTTATTACAGCCCCAGCTGGAGAGCTTTGCAGATCAAATGCACTGGATGCTGAAGGATGCTGGATCAATCGCTCCTGATTGGGCCAAGATGGCAGCTGTCACGAGCACTTAGGGCAGGGAGCAGGGTATTCCTGGTGTGGGAACTACAGACGGAAGGTTGGCGGATGAGTGGAAGGAGCAGAAAATAATCTTTGGGCAGAAGGGTTAGAGGGAGGAAATGGCAGCAATGGCAGAGCATGGGCCCATTTTCTGTGGAGACACAAATGTGGTGAATGAGTGCTTGAGAGACTGAAAATATGGTGAGGGTTGGTGCCTCCAGCTTGGGAAGGTTTGTGCAGCCAGCCCATGGTTGGAGAGCCCTTCTTGGGCCAGCACAGTGGTTATGGTTGATGGGCTCCAACAGGGAACTCACCATCAGCAGCCACGGGGAGGACAGAAGAGTCTATGCAAGGAAGCCTCCTGAGAGAGAAAACAATGGCAGAAAGAAGATTCAGGGTCTGGACTGAAAAGCCACTAATGAAACCATCAGAAATATTCCTCTTATGCTCTGCTTTGTTATTTAGAGAACGACCATTCAGAAGCATCTTTTGTATGAGCGATACTTCTGAGAACTCAGGAAATTCTTAATGGGATGTGGGACTTGTCATCTGTGTGCCAGTAGTTCAGATGTAGCCCAGATTTTAGTGGGCCCCGTGTTAATAACATCTGATAGCACTTTGATGGCCTTTATGCTTTTTCAACTTGTTCCAGGTGGAGATGCTCCCACATCACAAAAACATCCCCATATAATGAATGCTAATAGCATGCATGGTGGCAGGCTCAGCAGAGGCAAAGGCTGGGACTCCAGCTGAGAGGAGTCCCTACAGACCTCTTTGCTTCCAGGTTCCTTGCATAGCTTGTGATCCTAATTTTCAGACCACAGTGTGCATGAAATGTAGCATGTGTGGCTGTTGCATGAATTATGAGTGTTTTGTGAACCCAGAACAATGGGTATTATCTTTTTCTCTGGCTTTCAAAATGAAACATTTTTATTTTTAGTATTATTCATATATATATATATATACACACACACATATATATAATATTATTATTATCATCATAATCATAATAATCATTATTCAACTCCACAGGCTGTATTCAGCTGTTCTGCCAGCACACACTGTGTTCTAAGACCAACTTAATTTAGTTAAGCTACCTTTTGCTTACCTTGTGCACCATATATAAGGTAGAAAAAGTATTTTTCAAGCCATCCAAAATGACAGCCTGCATTACATGCACAGCAAGGGAGATCAGGCTGCTCAGGATAATCTCAGTTACCTTTGCTAAAGTACATAGGCACAGATGGTGACAGAAATAGCAGGAATTTGCTCCATTGCTCATAGCAAATAACAGCCACGTGAAGACAAGAGATCTCTCATATATGAAGCCAATACTTTTAGGATGGCAGCCTGAAGTCTGAATGCAAACCTTCATGAGCAGTGAAGTCCATGACTGTGTTGTTTGTACGTGCCAATAGCTGGCTGTCTGCACGTGGTATTCATTACAGAGTTTTAGGAAGTGCTTGAACAAATGTTTTTTGTCTTGTGTGCTTATGGGTTTGCATGTGAATCTGAGCTGGTTTTTTTCTTTGAGTTAAAAATTCAGTCTGTCAGTGGATAAAATCTAGTTCTTTTGAGGTTAGTTCAGGCTTTTTCAAGCTGTTGAAACTCTCAGTGTATGGCCACAGACAGAATCCTTCCAGCACTGAGCTCGTGCATAAAACTTTATGTCTGTGAATTTTCAGGATGTACCAGAGTCCGGAGGAAATGGAAAGAAATAGGCAAGAAAAGCAGGGAAAGCAAAGCAAGAAGAAAAGAGAAGCAATTTGACAGTGAAAAATGAATTGCTGTGTTAGGCATCTACTGATGAGAAATCGGGGTAACGATGCTGTCTAACAACATTGATTCATTACACTATCTGCTCCCACAAAGTCCTGTGTGAACAGGAAAACTGAGAGAGAGAACACCACAAAATCAGCATATAAAGTTGCCAGTGTGCTTGATATGCTGCTGGAAGAGAGTTATTTGATCTGCCCTGCAATGCAGACTGTCATCACACTCTCTGGCTGTGCCCTGTGGGGGAAAGCCCCCTGTTTGCTGTCTTTTGTCACATGTGACAAAAAGATTTTGGAAACAGTACCAGAGTTGGAGGCCGGGGCTGTCATGATAGCCTGTCATAAGACACTCATGTTCTGTATCTTCCCCACTTTACACTTTTCTTGTGGCAAGCAATAGAAGATGTTGCTGCTAAAGGAATTTGGGAGTTTGGGAAATTCAGCGTGTGTATGAAACCTTCTGCTCACCAGCTTGATATTCCACATGGGTTTAGACTGTTTTTCTCTCTCACAATGACCCAAAGTCTCACTGACTGCCTAGATTTCACTAAATTATGATGCTTAATGGATAGTTTTCCAAATACACTTGCCATCCAAAAGCTGTGTTTTCAGAGCAAATCTAAATTTATAGGGGGATTTGTGGCTGAACCACAAGATGTTGATGGTCAAAAAAGGGCTTGTGAAAAGGTTTCAGCAATTTCATGTTTGAGTGGCTCCATGAGATGAGCCATTCACGTGAGTGAAAGGGGAAGGACACGAAAGATAAAGTTCTTTGTGATCCCTCCTTGCTGTTGCTGCAACTCCAGCTTCTCACCCAGGGCCAGTGACACGTCGGGTCCCTCTGCTGAGGAAAGAGGACTGGCTTTCTCCGGGGCTCACTCCACGTTTTTCCTTATCTCCCAGGAGAACACTAAGCTCTGGTATGATCTACTTCAGGCAAAGCAATATGTGTCATTCTTGATAAAAATGTTTCTCAAACAGTTTAAAGAGTCTTAAGGTGTGACAGCTTTGTACTTCCTGGGAAGAGAAAATAAGAGAGCAAACGGAGACTCGTGAATTTTCCTCAGAGTTTAAGAGCAGGGCATGATTTGCTGTACTGAGGACTGTGATTTTCTGCCTGTAGCTGTAAATAAAAAGAGCATGTTTGGGCTAACATTTGACAGCCAGCAGCACCTCTTTTCTATCTGCTCTGCAAGAAAAGTTATGCTGCCAAATGGTTTTTACAGCAATTTGCTCTGCTGATGAAATGAACACATTTTGTGTTCAAAGAGATTAAGGACTGGCATGTATACACGTGTTTGCCTTATAGAAAAGCCATTTCTAAATGCTGCTTAAGAAGCAGAGGGCTGAATTCTGATCTTCTTGAAATCCGTGGCAAAGCTCATGGTGCCTTTAGGAAAAACAGGTTTGGAAAGAAGTGACAAATAGAATATGTTTTGCCATTAATCACTTTGATCCTGGTTTTAGAAGAGCCATTTCATGCCTAAATTATCCTCTCGTGGGAAGGTTTTTTTCTACACAGAACTGACTAAATTACTGGTGGTTGTTACTTGTCTTTTTCTCATGAAAGGGCTGGCTATTTTCCTAGGCCAGCAGCACTGACCTGCAATCAGGACATGATCACAGACTCTGGAGACAGGAAAATTGCTCAGTCAAAGGCAAGTTCTTCTTGGTCAAAATCAGACAAACCTTTAGATGTGTCTTATACCTACGTTAAGCACTCATGTGGTTATTAATTATTATTTTTGTGGCTATGTTCGTTGTTGTCATTGGCTTTGGACAGAGCTCTCCATCCCAGTTCCCATCAACATTCCAGCATGTCCCTGGATCCTCTGGCAGAGCCTGAGAAGAGTGAGGTGCTCCTGGGACACCAAGGCTCATCCCATGATGGGTCAGAGGTTTGCTTCTTCCTCAGAGAAGCATGGATATTCCCTCTGTTGGCCTTGTTTTCCATTAAAAGAGAACAGGGAAGCAGAAGCATCAATAATAACAATACTATAAACACAGCAACTAAGGAAGTCACTCAACTCAGTCCCCAGGTGATTTTAAAGTAGATTTCAGGGATGATGTTCAAATAAACACTTTGACTTGAGCTTAATTGAAGTCCAGTGTTTTTAAAGTCAGGCATTTTATTTTTTCAATTATAAGCTTTTACTGATGGGAACAGGAAACCCTGCTAGAAACTGTTCTCGGAGTTTCTACTGTTTGGAAAAAGGTGTAATAAAAAAACACTAGGGAATCTGTTCCTGTAAAATTCTTCAGTCTACCACTTCACACAGAATGATTTTGAAGAGGCTGGCTTGGTCAAAGCTGCTTTGATCTAAAAATCTCACCTGATTTTTAGTCTGAATAGGATCACCAAGGGGCTATACAACCTTTCAGAGTAGCTCAATTATAAATAAGGAGGTCAAAAAATTTGGGCCCTGATTCTGATTTCACTTTCAGCAGTTTCAGAGGGAAGCAGTTCTGTCAGAGTCAGAAAAAAAGATTAAATTATAAACCAGCATGGGATTGGGGTCACACTCCTTGAATTCTGTTAATAATTATTATTTCTGGTGTTTATTATTCTGATTATGGCAGTTCTTTGGAGCATCTTAGATAAAGACCTTAAGTCACCATCATTTATCTGGCAGTTTCTAGCTCCATGCCTGCTGCAGCATGAATCTCTGGAACTAAAGCAGCCCTTATCACTTCCTGCCTCTGCTGGCTAAGCAAGAAAGAAAAAATCTTTATGGCATCTGTACAAATATGTGTCACGGGGTGATTGAGTAGATCTGTGAAGCAGCTGTGGTGTATTCCAAAAAAGAAGAAACCCAGTGAAATAGGAGCTGTGGATGCCGGAGCCTCATGACATGGGAAGTGGCTGCACTGTCTGTCTGTCCTCCCCCAGCAGTGTCACTCCACCCCACCAGCCGTGGTCCAGCTCACGGACGCTTGACATCATCCAGTGCCTGACAATAAATTAGTTTTGGGCATTAGTAATTATAATTACCTTTAGTGAGCTCTGCATAAACCTCTCGGACTACTCTGAATTCTGAGAAAAGTGTGAATTTTTCAGTCTTCAGATGTTAATTTAGCTTTCACCTAAATTAACATAGCTCTGGATAGCTCTGCTTCAAGGTGCTTGAAATTGCCTGGAAAGCTGGAAGACCGGTGTAGTTCAGCAGAGCAAGAATTTGACAAGCATAGAGTAAGAAAAACACTTGTTTCCTTGCCAGAATGAGGAAAGAGAAATGTGATAAATTTGCAAAATTACAAATCATCAAGCACATTTTATGAAACTGGGCGAGAAAGCATGTGTGTCAGAGAAGTGCTTATATAGAACTGTTTGTAGCCATACTATTATATTGCCAAGATTAGGTGATTTATAGTAAGAGAATCTGTATTTATGAGTCCATGAGCATCACTTGTTCATAGACAAGAGTTGCCTTAGATCTGAGCTTGGACAGGTGCAGAAAAGAGATCAGTCAGGAGAGCAACCACTCTTGAATGCTTGTTATTTGGTGAGAAGGGACTGAGATCCTCGGAGGATACATTTCATTTCAGAGCCTGCCTGGCTCACTCTCGGAAATATTTGTCAAAATTGGACAGAGATATGCTAAGCTGGAAGAGAGCTTCATAGCAAGAAGGGATTTAACAGCAGGATTTAACAAAAAGGAAAGGAAAGCAAAGCAGACTGTGATGTCTGAGAGAGAGCTGGGCAATGCTCAGGTGGTCTGACAGGTTATAACTGTCAAACATGGCAGGGAGATGAACTCCTGGACACAGGATGGCCCTTCCTTCACTTCTGAAGTCCTACGTGGATCTCTGGAGATAGCAAAGTAAGATGCATCCTTTCAATCTGTGAGCTCTACAGAGAGTTCTCTGTGTCCCTGCAGCCTCAAGAATACACCCCCACTCCTTCCTGCAAGATCAGCATAGGGATAACCTCTCTGGACTAACTGATTTTTAAATTTAATTTTTAGTTCCAGAAAGCACAGTGAGTGAAGGGAAGTTAAATTTGTATTTCCAAGTGTAAAGAAATATGCATAAAGAGTTGTCCACTCAAGCTGAAGTTCTCTTAAAGTCCCACAGCCTTTTAAACCTCATAGACCCCTTAATACCTCCTATCTGTATAAGATGAAGAGAAGCTAAAGCAGCAACAGGAGAGCAAAGCAGAGAGGCTGGACACAACCAAAGTCTGTTTGGACTCTGAGGGCACTAACACACCCTAATGTCCCTACCCAGGCCCCCAGGACTCCCCCCACCCTGCTCAGGACCAGACCAGGGCCAAGTGATGTCATGGGATGCCAGTCTCCACTGCCCACAGCCCTGCTCTGCCCGACCATGGTCCTGCTGAGCTGGCACGACCCACAGACTGATGTCCCAGCCTGGCTTCTACTGCTCATGATATCAGCAATCTCTCCATCTAAACATGAATCAGAAGTTCTACACCCTTGTAGAGTTGTGGCCACTCTCATACTGGGGATGTCTTCTCACTGTTTATCAGCACTGTTCTTGGGTGTGCAGGAGCTCCTGACTCTGTTCCATGGAGAGGAAACAGAAGGGGAGAGATCCAGTGAACTTGCTCAGGGTTTGAACCTAAATGTGTGCTTTTTCACATGGAAATTTTCATCTTGATGTTCTCCTGAGACAAGGAGCCTGCACGTGTAAATACTCCACAGGAGCATCTGCTTCTGTGGTCTTTGATTACAGGAGGATGGTACCTGCCCTGCAGGTGAGCTGCCTCCTCCCCTTGCCACCACACTCATCCTCACGTGCTCTGTGCTCTGCCTCTGGACATGCAAAGTTTAACTGCTCTTCCCATGGCAATAAAAGCTGACCTGTCATGACACAGTGCTGATGTATCCAAACGTTTTAGCAATGTCAGACTCACCATTCTTTCAGCTGAGGGGTCGTTAGCACACAGGATCTGTTGCCTCTGGAGGTGTAGGGTAATCTTCAGTCAAAACAAGTGTGTTATGGCAACGAGTAGGTGCTTTAGTTCCTAGAAAGGCTTTCCAAGTCATTGGGTGCTTATGCTCTAAAGTGACTGAAAGGCTATTCTGAGTGAGGGATGTCATTTACAAAGAATTCAGCCCAGGTGGTTTAGCAGGTGGTGTGCTTAGCTTGGAAAATAAATAGGATCATAAATATTAATAAGTATCCCAAGTCCTTACCCAACCACACTGTGCTAGGAGCTAATTTTCCAACTTCTCTGCTTGTTCTGGCTCCAGAGGCCTTTGGTGGAGGTGCTAAGCGAGGCAGGACAGGCTCCTGGGGATAAAAGGAACCCCTGTACAATGACACTGTGCTTGTGTGTCCTGGCAGCATTTCTGGTTTGATGGCTGGTTTTTGGAACACATCTACACGTGCTCTCCATCAAGATGCAAATATCAGCTATGACAATCTGCCCCCAGTATTCTGGGAATACTTCAGAAAAACCCACAAAGTTCATTGTTCCCAACACAAACTGTCCTGGTTTTTGGATTATGTCTTTCATTATTACGGGTGCTACGGAAAAATAATAGAAATGTATTTATGGAAAATTATCTTTTTCTCTAATATTTCTTCTTAGAAAGGTCCCTTTCTTTCTGTTCTTCACTCAGTAAGAATGATGAGATACTCTCTGTATCTTCACTCTCACAGCTCTACTCCTCTCTGGAGGATAGCAAAGCTGTTATTGAGCCACTGCAAAAGGAAGGAAGTGTGATAATGGTTACAGTCTAACCTCCCACAGTGTCGACCGTCAGAAGTGAGGCTGGACTGATGCCTTTTTTGGTATTATTGTGGAAGAATTTTTCTCCTTGATTTTTTTCTAATGAGTTCTGCAACTTGTGCCTTGAATAGTGGCCATATTAAATAAATATTGGAGGGATGGAATAATTTATTATTAAAAAATTCTCATTATATTAGTGTAGATAAGTTTGCTTTTTGTATTTCCTGTGTTCACTTATCACCTGAAATAGCAAATGGCTCGTCTCTGTTTTTAATTCTTCAGGCTGGTTGGTGATCTGGACTGCCAACAGAAAATCGCTTTGGCTTGGTTACCTGAAGCCACTAGATGGTGCAAGTAGACCTCGTTCCTTCGGGAGGCCCAGTACCACCAGATGGCACGGCTGAGATGGAGACAAACCCGTTTGTTCCATACTGTTCATCTGCTCTGCTAACCAGAGAATTGCTTAGAAAATCCTATGCAACGTTAGGAACAAGCTTCTTTGCACAGGAATAACGGGGTTTGTTAGTTGGGCACTTGAAAAGGAGAAGCATATGACTAAAGTTTAGGAAGGAAAGAATAATAAAATACTTAAACTTTACAGAGAATAGTCCCTCTGTTATTAGTTTTAAAGCAACATAGAGAGAGCATAGATTTTAGGATGGTCCTCAATCAATTCTTATTTTAACCTTCCTTTTAGACCAAAAATATATAGAAATATTGAAAACTCTCAAATTTCTTAATTATGGCCATATGACTGGGTAAACTGAGGCACAGAAGTCCTAAAGCCATAGAGCAGCTCAGGGCCAGAGCCAGAACCAGCAGCTGGGTGTGTTGGCTCGGCAGTGGTGCTGTCCTCCTGTCCCTCTCCTGTCCTCCTGTCCCTCTCCTGTCCTCCTGTCCCTCTCCAGCTCCTCCTCTGTTCCTCAGCAGGTGACAGAGTTTCCTCCAGTGGAACCTGGAGATTCCTGCCCAAAGCAGGGACAGAGGAGATGACAACGGGTCACTTACTGAGCCAGACCCTCCCAAACCCGTGTGGGAGGCAGCCAGTGAGAACTGAGCTCTTTGCAACTCTTGTTCATGTGCAAGGAAGGCCAAGAAGGGAGAACCATTTCCCTCCTGGTGTGTGTGCCAGCAGGGGAGGCACTGCCTGATGGCAAGAGAGTATGAGCTAGAACTGGACATTTTATGTTCTGATTTTTATTTTGCATCACTTTGGCTAAATCACCTAAAGCAAATAACAGCCTTCCTTGGCTTTGTTTGCCCTCATCCATTGAAGTGTGGTAATAATACCTTCCAGGACTGTGGCAAAGCCTAATATGCTGTTTGTTCAGCATAGGATAAAAGATTTAATTAATACTGGAGGAGGGGCTAGATTCCAGTTCTTTGTTCTCAAAATTGATCTCTACAGGCCTTTCTAGCATTAGAAAATGAGTGTCTCAGACAGAAAGACTTATTTTGAAGTTTTTCTATCTTAAAGTGGCAAAAAATCACTGTGGAAAAAGAAAATAATACAAAAAAGACAAACTAAATCATCATCCACAGCACTATAATTAAAATAATGGTCAAAACAAACCTTAACACAGTCAGAACAATGTTGATTTCAGACTGTGTTGGCAGACAGGGGAGGTCTTGTAAGTCATGTCAGCAAGCATACCCTGTGTACAGCTGGTGTTGTAAGGTGGGTAATCACTTTGTGAATTCAATGGGAAGGTGTCTGTTACCATTTCAGGATTAGAAACAGAGAAAGAAAAAACAAATAAATGCATCAGTGTTATATTTTCTTTTAGCAACATCTTTATTATAGAAGAAAGGCTTCAGAAAAGAGCTCACCCTTTCTGCTTTCTGGAAACAGCTGAAGAACAAGGGTAATATGGAGTAGATGGGAATACAGCTGCTACAGGGTTTTTCTTTGGGCCAGATGGGCATTTGGAAGTGAATCTCTTTCTTGTCCCCACTTGCTGCACTTGGATTTGCCCCCCCAGAGTGGGCACACAGGAGCATACCTGAAGACCTTCCACTGCTGGTGGCTGCTGAGTGGACAGGCCAAGGTACAACCCCTGAAACACGGACAGTGTGGGCAGGAGGGGACAGGACACTGCCAGCTGTGCCACTCTGCAGGTCTGCTCCTACTGCTTGCTAAGGGAGGAACTGATGCTGAGTCCTGCTGGAGGCAAAGTTTTTGGAAACTATCCCCTGCAGGTCATTACAAATGGTGATGTTCATCCCACCTACCTGCAGTGACTGGGGACAGACAGAGTCATGCAAGGTGAGTTGTGTCAAGATCTCTCTGAGGTCAGAGGAGGGAAACTGTAATTTCCAACCCATCTCTCAGCATTGATGAGGGAGGGAGCCCAGACCTCTTAATTCTTAGTGGCTGAAACCACTTGAGACGTTTCTGTGCACACATTCTAGAAAACAGCTGTGCCAAGATCATGATTGATGTTGTGAAGAGGTGAGCATTGGTACTACGGCACCTATAGTCTTGGCCTTGCTTCCCTTGCCTTTTCCTCCCTTTCCCTTCTGTCCCATGACCCTTCCAGCTCATCTGTGCCCTGTGCTACCCCACACAACTTATAACAGCACTCCTGCTTCTGTGGCTGAGCTGGGAGCTGGATTAGGGAACAGATCTGGTTGAAGGGCATCCTGTATGCACAGCTTTCCTTTTCAGGCAGAGCAGTTCCCATCCGTTTCTCACCATGCCCGTGGAAACAGCTGAGGGTGAGGATGTTCTCACAATCCCCCTTTAAAGCCAGTGTCACCACTATGCAGGGCCAGGAGTTGGACTCAGTGATCACTGTGGGTCCCCTCCAATTCAGGATATTCTATTCTGTATATGCTAAATGTATATAATAGCAGCCTGGACGTGAAACCTCTGTCTCCACTGAGATTTCACACTGAGGAAGCATCCCTGAGGTAGCCCCCTCAATGCACACAGCGCTTTTTTTTTGCTCTGGAGCCCTGGCCTTTGTTGGAAGCCTCCAAACACCATTTTTGCTTCCTGTGTTATCTCTGAAGAAAACTCCACCATTTTCATCCAACTGCAAGAAGTGATTTTTTTCCTATTCTGTAACTGGTCAATATTTGAATTGGCAGGAAGGTGGGTGTTTCAAAGGACAGATAATCTTTTATTTGTTCTCTTCGATTCTTGCTCATACCCAGCCCAGACTTCTGCTTAAATGTCGCCAGTTTCTCTTATTACTGCTATTTTTAGTGGAATTTAAGTTACAATGGTAGAGGCCATGGGACTTGAATCATTCCAGTTTACAGTCTTGGTATCATGGCTGATTATAACTCCATGAGGCAGATTTGATGTAATACACAAAATGTCAGCTCCAGCCCCATCCTGGAATAACAACGACCTTACCACCCCTCTGAATGCTGCTCCAGCTCCTGAACTTTCCTTGCCCTGAGTGCAGGAGGAAATAGAGTGCACAGGGAAACAGAATGGCTGCCAGCAACGGCAGTCAACACGTGGGTCAGTCTGTTGGAATTAGGAAGGAAAAGGAGATGTTAACCAGTGGTGAATTCTCCTGGGTGTCATTCCTGGGCCATGGAGCAGAGCGTGAGACCTTGGGGTGCCTTTCTGTGAGGAGGGGGGAGAACAGGTGCAGGTTCTTGCTGCTGGCCTCGTGCTGCCCCTTTCCCTGTCCCCACAGTCCCACAGCACTGCCCCTTGGAGGGGTTTCTCTGTGTTTACTTTGGGAAGGGGAGGCAGGGCAGGGGCTGAGTGTGCAGGGCAAACACAGCAGCCACCGTGCCCTTCCCCTGCACCCACCCTCCCTGTCTGCCCTCTTCCCTCTCCCCTACCTCCTCCAGGGCAATTCTGCCATCAGTTCAGGCAGAAATCCGGGCAGAAATTAATGTTGAATAGAGCAGCACGAGATTGTCACTGAAGGCTTCCAGGGGGGATGGAGGGGACAGGCACCAGGGCAGCACGTGTCCCTTGGGCTGCTCTGCAGACCCAGGGCTGCACAGAGGGGTGAAAACTGACCCAAATTCATCCTCCCAACACAGATTTATTACTCTGGCCTTTGTCAGTGCCTCGTTCACGTTTGCAGAAGCTGTGTCTGTGGCTCCCTGACTTGGAGCTGCAACAGTCCATATTTCCAGGCAATGGTTACTGTCAGATAAGGGTAAGACAAACCAGAAGTGCCATTCATGCACACAGGGAGATGGTGGCTGGACAAGTACAGAAAATAAGTCCAAGTGTTAATTGTGCTATCTGCCCAGTGAATGCTGCTTCTCCTATCAGAAAGGAATGACTGGAAAGCACTAACAAAATGTTGAGTTATACAAGAGCAAGCAAATTAGCTTGTTTTGGGCAAACAAATTTTAAAAAGAGCACTATGTGCTTTCTAAAGGTACAATTTGAACACCTATCACAAAAGCACTGTGCTTTAAACAGGATCATATATCCAGAGGCAACTCTTGGCAAGGCTTATGGGACCCAGAAAGAAAATGATAATATTTAAAAGATGTCTTTGTTGCTATTTATTGATCTCCTCTGTACATTTCTGTATTCTCTTTCAGTTGCTTATATAGAACTGGCAAATAGAAACAGAAACAGAAGCATGGTATCTGTGTAATCAAATAGAACTAAATCACAAAAAGAGTTTCTAGTATTATCATCCATTTACACTGAATGACTTATAGTCTCATAAAGAAATTTAACTAAATTATTTGATATATTGATAAATCTCAAGGTGTGCTCTGCTTGTGCAACATCCACAAGGAGAAGTTCCAACTGCAGGATATTACTTCTGCTTTTGTAAACATTTTAAATACAACACTGCTGAATGGTTGACAGAAGTGCTGTTTGGACTCATTCCTGCTCAGCCTGCAGTGGAACACACTGCTCAGCTCAGTGCTGTCAGACAGAGGGCTGCTGCAAACACCACATCCTTACTGATGTGTTGGTTCCTGCAGGGAGGTATCTTGCAGTCCCAACTCAGGACTAGAACTCCTTTATGCCATGAACTGCATAACTACGAACTACAAACACAATGTCTACCCTGAGTAACATAAAATCCACTTCAAACAGAAGAGAAGCAGAGAGAGCTGCATAGGGAGCATGAGGAGAAAGTGGTATTATCCAATGATAGAGCAGGTAGCAATTCCTATGTGCCACCTGTGCCAAGAGTTTTGTACTCATCATGGGCTGAAAGAGGACAACAGAATTTCTTTAATTCTTCTTTGGTGAAAGCTTTTGGTGCCAAGAATAACAGAAGAGAAAGGACAATATATTTCTCAAAAAACCCAGCAGAGCCTGAGCATCGTCAGCAGAGTGGAAGTCTCCTGGTGGCACAGAAGTGCCCCAGGGCACACCCTCAGCCAGGCCTGTGTGATCTGTGGTTACGTGGTTACTCTGGTATTCATGGACACAGGCACTGCACTTTCCAGCAGGTGCAGTAAATGCAATTAGTTGCTATGGATATTGATCCTGCCTTTAGAGCCTAACTTTGAAGTTGGTTTGGGTCATCTGAAAAACAAAGATGCATCATGATGCCTCACCTTAACTAGGATTGCAAATTATTTCTTTTATCCTTGATTTTTCCCTTGATTACCTGGCTTTCTCTCTTTTATTTATTCTTGTGAAGAGAGGGTCTATGCAAATATTGTGATTTGAAAATAGAGGCGATGGAGGTGGCCTGTTGAGAGCTCCTTTCATGTAGATGCAGGTCTAGCAGACCTAAATTAGAGGTAAACTTTCTGCAAAAAGGTGGAAGTTGGAGTAACTGATTATTTTTGACAAAGAGAAAGCACATGGAAAACAAAACATATGGTCTTGAATTACGGATGAAATTTGAGAGATGGTCAAAATACATTTGGATTCATACTGAGAATGAGAACAGTCCAGAATTCAGTCTAGCTCATAAAAAACCCAAGGGCTATTTAGAAATATCTAGATGTGAATTTTGAATTTCCAGAAGTCCTGAAGTTTACAGGAACTTGATTCCCAGATCCTTGGCTTGGGTTGCCTGTCCCTCAAAGTACATGGGATCTGCTACAATATATTTACATGGCAATCTTAGAAGAAACAGAGAAAAAAAATTTTAAAAATCAATATTTAATTTAGGAAATCAGGAATATTTATTTACGGATATAAAATTTTGAACAACTGTGTCCTGCTAATATTTCAGTGTTTCATATTTCTTATCAGAAGCTTTTTCTTATGGTAGTTGTTCACAATGCACTATTTCAAGCATCCTTCATCTCCCAAAAACAGGATTTTTAATGAGACTATCAGGAAAAGTTATTGGGAAACACATCATTACAGAGAAGCCAATTAACACCTTCTCACTTCTTCACCTTCTTTACTGTAGGCAATCTACATAGTTAATTATAATTATAAATGGAGTTACAGATATGATTTGCAGCTTTCAGTGGGTGTATCTAACCTGGACTCCTCATGAAAAAAGCACAGAAAGAGAAGGAAAAAATGAATGAAGATATGCACTCCTGTTAAAATCCAGAACCTTTTTTCCCACACCTGGGACTTAAATAATAAACAAAACCAGAGTGGCAGAGAAGATATTCATCTTCAGTACAAGTCAGTGTGCTGCTCAGTCCAGTTCCATTTAAATCCAGAGTATGTGCTCAAAATGGGGTCTGTGCTTTAAATCAGAGTATAATTCTTGTGTGGATCACCTGTAGTGCCTGGATTTCTTCCCACTAACTGTAGTCATTTCTGAAATTGCAAAGCCTACTTTCATAATGTAACAATTTCCTTTAATAAAATACAAAAAATGTAGCCTGTAAACATGGGAGGGTTTATTATTCATAAAGCTGTTTTTGTCCAAAACTTCTCGCATATGATGGGACATCTTAGAAACTAAAAATCAAGAAACTGTGTGCAAATATTTGCCAGCATAGAGCCATAAAACTCAGAAGGAACCTGGAAGTTGAAGGGAAGAACTTGTGAAAATGGCTCTCCCTTAATTTAGCTGAAAGAAGCAAACAGATCCTTGGAAAATGAAAATGAAGAAATCAGATAATGAATAACTATAAAGGCTCATTAGAACTTGGACGTGCTCCCCTCAAATATAATTACTCTTAATATGATTTCATCAAATGTCACTGGAGAGCTGGAAGCTCATGATGATGAAACACTTTCTGCTCCTTCTGCCTGACAGTGAGAAGGTCTCATCAGGCTTTATAAATATTGACAGTGACTGACTCTTCCTGCGGGGACAACCTGGCGATGGGAAATGCGGGTGGTTAATCCAACCCCCAGCCCAGGCCGGGGGTGAGATGGAGCCTCCTGCCCCACAGCCCACACCTGCACAGGCTGCTGCTGCCTGGCTCCTGCTCCAGCACCTGGGGCAGCCACAGAAGGTTTGCAGGCTGCCCTGCCCTGCCTGGGCTCGGACATCCTGCAGAGGAAGAGGGGCAGTGGTGCCCCCCACGCCTCTGGAAACTGCTGCTGGCAGGAGGGCACACAGGAGGGCACACAGGAGGGCACACAGGAGGGCACACAGGAGGGCACACAGGAGGGCCCCTGATGATGCTCAGAGGTGGGAAGAGTGGTCATCTCTGCTCACATCTTGTGTCTCAGGATGCCAAACACTTGTCAGACCCGAATATCCAACTGTGGAACTTCCCTCCCCTTATGTATTTAAAATTTACAGTGATTAACTAACCTGCCTTGGATTAAAACATCAATCGTGGCAAGCTGCCATGGGAAGCAGAGGAACTAGAAGGATTTATGACCGTGGAAAAGCTGGACCCAAATGTTTCGTGTGTGATTGGCTTTGTTCACACAGAAATACTGAAGGGGAAATTGCATAAAACTATATAGGTTAGATAAAGTTATATAAAGCCAGGATTGTACGACAAAGAAGATATTCCATGTCACAGAATCCTGATTTTACATAAGTTCTCTCTTTCCTTTTCAGAAAGGCAAAAATGTTCTATGGAGAAAGTTTAATACCCTTGATGTCATGCACAGAGGAATCCCTTCACTTCCCTTGTAGAAATACTCTTCTACTCACTGGCTGGTCCCTGGATAAAGATGGATGGACTGAAGGTTTTTAAAAGCAGCATTCAGCAAATCACATTTTCCCATTTCATGGCTTCTATGGTCTTATCCATTATGTTGCATCCTGCTATATTAAAGAAAAAAAATCTCCAGTTGCCAAACTAAGCCTTTTTGATGCTTTCAGGGAAAGCTCTGGCTTCAACTTAGTTTTTACAGTTCTTGGCTTCTCAGTTTGAACAAATGCATCGTTTGACTCTGCACGAGCTCCGTTATTTGCAGATAACTTTTCAACACCAGAGGCCTGAATCACTTCATCCCTTGACTCTGTGAAGAAGATTGGTACTGACCAGGGGCTCTCAGTGACTGAGTCTCATCTGAGAGGTGCTGCCAGCTCCCATCTCCATGCTGAGCTCCTGCCCACCCTGTGTTAATGCTGATGGCATCTTGCTCACTGACACCATCAGCTTCACACCTAGGCACCCCCCTTTCTACATGCCAGACACAACCAGTCAGGATTTCTTACCATTATATCCATTAATTCCTGGTTTGTTAACCATCTGACACCAGGCCAACTTCACCCCTCTGTTACATTAGTACCGATATTTGGATAAAGCAGCAGATAATAGAGGCACGCGAGGAAGTAGAAGTGTAAAGAAGCACTTTAGTGAACTGCTTTCCCCTGGAAAATCCATGGAAACCCTCCAGCCCCTGTACATTGGGAGATCATCTCAGGACTCCTGAGAAGCTGTCACTGTCAGCAGACCTGAGACACGAGGCAAGTTTTGGTCCTTGGAGGAGCAATCTCACAAGAAAATGTGCAGCAAGGTCACCAGTGGCCAGGAGTGTCTGCACTGCTTGGAGCCCTCTGGCTCACATTTGCTTCCTGCTCCACTGAATGCATTTAACATAGCTTCCAGAATCAGAGTTTATTAACACCTTTACTCTCTGTGTTACCATGGAAAATATCAATAAATACATCAGCAAAAGCTCAGTCAAATGTGATGCAGTATAAATGTGCACGTGCAATGCATACATTATACATGGATTTTGTTAAGTAGGGTTGAAAAAAAAACTACAGAGTGCACTTTATATATATATATATAATATATCCATATGTACATATATATGTGTTTAGATATTAATGTGACATTACATGGACATTGTAATGCTCATGGACCCCTGTACATACTATGCAAAATTATCTACCACATTAGGGCTGCACAAGACTTACAAAAGCTTGAAACACTGATAGAAAACAGGAGGTAACACAGCCGGTTTTGATGGCTTCTGACAAAAAATGGGAACCTTTGTTTTTCGGTTATGTCAGCACAGGCCAAACATCACATGTGTGGGCAAACCCTACCACAGCTAATGGAAATATATCCCTCTGCAGCACCAATTTATTCTCCTTTCATTTCTGGGTTCTACAAAGCGAAATAAAATAGGAAACAAAGCTGGTTTATGCTAAGGGAAATGTAATTTTGAATTTGAGTGCATGGGATTGGTTTTGAGCACTGATCAGGAGGGAATAATTTGCTCTGTATTTTGGGGTCATTAGTCTGTAAGACAGTGCAGTGCAATCCAGCACAGTCTAAGTTTGCCAGTGATAGTTTTCACAGAACATGAGCTAATTAGCCCCTCTGAAATTCCTTCTTGATCCCTTGTGGATTTCCTTCTGAAAAACCTCAGAAAGTCAATACAAATGTTCCTCTTCATGTTTTGCGTCTCTAGTTAACTCTTTATTTTTCCGTGCAGGACCAGGAAGAGTATGGCAATCCTGAAGATTATTCACAATTTGTTACACTTGTAAACATTCACACTGTCCTGGTCTTTAGTATTGCAGCCATTAATAAGAAAAAAAAAATAAAAGGGTTTGTCCTGCTTTGATTTTCTCTTGATAAAGCCAATGCTGAAGAAAAGAGGGTGTGTAAGAACGCCAGTGTTTGTATCTTCAGGCCCAGACTTGTAGGTACCACAAGCACATAAAGACTGCTAATAAATACACCCTGGATTTCAGTGGATCTCTGGGGAGACCAACAGCCCTACTTACAAAAGAGTGACTGGTTGTACACCAGAGGCCTGTTTTCAGCCATTTCCTTCACTTATTGATTCCCCCTTCCCCTGTTCACCTTTCCATCCTGCCCTGCCTGCCAGACCCATCGTTCACCTCTGCCCCCTCCCAGGCTGTGGGTGAGCAGCCCCTGTGCAGACCCCCCAGCCAAGGGCAGCCCAGGACAGGCTGGCACCCGTCACACACTCAGTCCCTCACCAGGATTTTCTCAGCAGACTGACACGTGTTTTGGGCTGAGCAGAACCACCAAGAGCTGCAAAAATCACAGGCTGTGAAATCTCTCTGTATTGTTCCCTCTGCTCATGGTGAGGATCTGCTGGAGCCAAGTTCCCTTCCATATGTGTAAACTGCTCTCCCCGGGAATACTTCAGCTAACTCTGCTCTAACCAGCCACTGTTGGATTATTTCTGGGCATTAAAAAAATTTTCTTCAACCAAACACATTTAGGATTTTCTAATAGCAATTTAAACCTAATCTGAGAATGTCTGGAAGTGGAAAATGACTTCTACATGCTGAGGATAGTGTTCCATTACCAGTAATTTATTGTCTTTAAGAGCATCACTGGAACATTTATTGACACAACAAAACACAGACATTTCTGGTTTATTGTAAAATCACATTGTGCTCAGCCGTTTGTGACTAAGCACAGCAGTGAAATTTATATTCCCAGGCAGGGCTTCCTATTTTTCCAAGTGTGTTTAGATTCATAGGAAGGTTGTATGATCCAAGGGACAAAACAACTCTCCTGTTAAAAACCAATGTAAACCCACAAACACTATTGGTGGAAGAAAATTGATTAGATCTTCAAAAAGGAATTTGGCTGAGGAAATTTACTACAGCATTTCCAGTTGTATATGCAGATATCTAAGAGATTATGGCTGATTTGATGAAGCAAAGGGTTTCAGTCATTCTAAATCATAAATCGTGTTTTTCTGTGTCAAGAATTATGATTCAGCAAGTCCATGTAAGGTAAAAACTTAGTTTGTGTCTCCTTATTGACTCTTGAACAGATAATCCAGAAAAACATAATTTCTAATTAAAGGTTGCACAAAAGTGCACTGTTTATACAACATTTTTTTTCAAACACTTAAAAACTCATTATTATTGACAGCACACTTTAGATCCAGTCATATCTTGAAGCCAGGGATTACAAACGTGAGTAACTGTTTGGTCTGTTGAAGTATTAGAGCAGAAATCTTCCTTGACTTTCATCCATCAGCAGTGGGGGACGGAATAAGTCCATGGATGGTTCCAGATGTTTGAGGACATCCTGAGTGATTCACACACGTAGCTGGGAGGTAGAGCTCATGCACCCCACATTTCACTTCTATTTCACTGCAATACACAGAACAATCTCAGAACTGAACTTTGTAAGGATTCAGAGCTGTTCAATGTAAATTTTTAACCTCTGAATATTTTAGAGGCAATTGTGCATATTTATTCTGAATGTATTTATTTCTTGGTACCTGTGACCAATCTATCCTTCACCTTGACCTCTACCACCTTCCCCAAAGAAAGCCCATTGGCTTTGTAGGTTTGCCTGTGAGAGTCACATTGCTGATGTACACTGCCTTGGGTTTATTTATGGTGTTTGTTACAAAATTTTTGTTGTGTTTGTGGCCAGATAGTTTCAAATAAAAGAAACCCAGCTGTTAATTTGGTGAAACCCTTGATGGAAGACTTTAAAAAATAACTTATATATGTTAACTAAAAAGGTGATGTGAGGCTAATTGAGATTAGATAAGGAGCATTAGACACATTACACTGAGGCAGCAAGTGATTATCTCGTGGTTTCATGACTTGTCCCAAGGCTTATGGGTTGGCACAGACAGAAATCTTCTGCCCTCCCATCTTTCCTGTAAGATCAGGATATTTCACCAGGACTTGTCCTTCTGTAAAACTAATATGATTCCCTCCAGACCAGTCAGTTAACTTTTCTCATTGACTGCACTTACGTATGACATATCACACACAGGTCTGAAGAGATTTCATTTACACCAGCAATATAAATAAGGCCATACAAAAGCCTTTTGTCTCCCAGCTAATCTAGTATCTTTGTTCCTGCATTGCAGTTGTTAGTTTTCTTGTAAGCTCTGAATGTTTCTTTGTGCTCTTATCCCATAATTAGTTCATTAGGACCCACAAGGCTGCTGCATCAGCCCAGCACATTCAGCCCAGGTGTTGCTAAAATTATAATCTATGGGAAGCAATCACAGTATTCAGCAGCCTGCAGGTCACACCTGCTCTGTGTGGTTGGTTTGTTTTTCATTATGAATTTTCCACAGGGTTTATTCCAGGATAATATATTTAGATGTAGGTCTGGCAGGCAATTCAAGGATTTTAGAGTGAATTGACTTTCCATGACGGATGGGATTTGCTCTTAAGGTTAATGAAGTAGGCTAACTTTTTGGAACCACTTTCACTCATGATGATTGTGTATTTGAGTAATTCTACTATAACATTTTAATTCTTTAACATGGCAAAAGAATCATTGTTTTATTTTATTGGCACTTAACTTGTCCTTTAAAAAGACAAAGTTAGAGCTTGGTTTAACATTTTTACACAAGCAGAAACCAGCAGTGCTAAAACTGTGCTGAAGAACAAGGAATGACTCCACAAGGAGTCACAGGCATCCCATCACTTGCTGAGGCAGCCCTGATGTGACTACCAGGTCCTTGTGATGTGGTGTGAAATCAGGTGCCAACAACACCCATTCACCAAAGGGCAGCTGGAGGTCCCTTTGTAATGGTCCATGGATAAGGCTGAGTCAGCCAATAGGCCCTGAAACAATTCATCTTTGTCACACTGCAGGATTTTACAGTGAACTCTCTGCCACAGAAAAAGCAAGGATGAAAATCCCAGGCAGGAGAACTCCAACATCTAAGAGCCTTACTGAGGCAGAACCCCTGATGCAGCTTTCAGGGCCTTGCAACACTGTTCATTGGGGCAGGGCAGCAACTGAACTGGAATGAACCCAGAGCTGGAAGTGCTTATTCCTGTGTTTTAGCCATCTCCCTTTCTTTGTTTGTACTCTTTCCAGTGTGTTCAAAGGAGGTTTACAGGTCTGTGGCAGGTATGGGAGCATCTCATCACCCTTGGCCGTTTCAAAGGTTCATAGAAAGCAGAGAGTCTGCCCAGGTCATCAGCTGTGTCCTCCTGTTGGAGGCAAACATTTCAGATACCCACCTCCAGTAACTCTTGAGTTATGTCTTGGATGTATGGAGTCACAGACTCATGGAATAGCTTGTGTTGGAAGGCATCATGAAGATCATCTCGTTCCAATGCCCCTGTCATGAGCAGGGACACCTTCTACTAGACCAGGTCACTCAAAGTCCCATCCAAACTGGCCTTATAGAGCTCCTTGGGCTGACTTCAAGCAGGATATTCCCTATAACTGATTCAAGACCTGGCAAAAATATTTCCCTTCCCAGCAGTCCTGCTTTATGTCTCCACCTCTGCAGTTCCACTTCGTGAACCTTTTTGACTTCTTGGCTGTCGCTGTCTCTGAGCATTTCCCATCTTCCATCCCCCCCACAGCTGATGGGGAATGCATGTCATACTTCAAACCTGCCTAACCTCACTTCTGGGATTTCTTTTGCTCAGGAGGCCCCTGCACTCGTGCACTCAGCCTTGGCCAGTTCTGCAAAACTAATCAGTGCTAGTGCAGGCCATGTGCTGTATGCCAGCAGAAAGAAGGGGTTGAACCCACTTTTTGGTGTAGAGCTCTGCTGTGGCAAAGCACCTACGATGTTTCTGAAAGCTAGTTCATCTGTTAACCAGCCAACAAACCTCAAAGGTGAGAAACTACTTAAACCAAATTGAATTTAAAGCTTCCATACACTCTTAGTTACAGCGAAGGCTGATACCTGGCCTGAATATGAAGGAAGGTATTTGCCTCTGAAGCCCAGCCACTGAAGGAAAAGCTGTTGCTTCCTTTCCCACCACACACTCACCTACTGCTTTGCCTTCCAGGGTGAGTGGGTTGTGCACCATTACCTGAGTAACTGATGCACAGGGGCATCTTACACACACCCCCACACCCCTTTACATGTGCCTGTGTGTGTATAAACACAAACACACACTTCTTAGTACTAACCATATTTCTTAGTATGTGGAGTTCACACTTTGTGCCTGGCGGGGGCTGTGTTTTCTTGCAAAGCCCCATTTCAAAAGACATGCAAGTGGTCAATATAAACACAATTTACACGCAATGGCTGAATTCCTCTAAGCTCCAGGGATAGGAAAGATTTTTTTGTCAGATGTCTTTTAGTTTCAGGCAGATTTCTGAAGAAAATAATTAGGTTTGTAAAACTGAGGCCAGCATGTCTTCCCATTGATCATGGAGCTAACACTGGGTTGCCCTCAGGGTTGTGTTCATTGCAAACAGAGTATCAGCTTGGAAAGTATGGATAAAATGAGGCATTATTTAGCCTAGTTATTTTCCAGCTTTTAATGTGCTTGGCAGAGCCACTTTCCTTGTCAGATGAAATGTGTCAGAGCTAAATGTCTCCATCCCTAGCCCATGGTCAGTGACACCAGAGTAGACAGACAAAGCCTGCACACAAATGCTAACAGCTTCCCTGGCCATCTGCAGTGTCATGGCTCTCCTGGACAGCTCCTGAGGACAGACACATCAAATCCTCAGTATCATGTGGCTCTTGTTAATGTTTGCTCTCAGGAGATGACAAATATTTTGGGTGCAAAAAGCCAGCAGGGAAATGAGGATTTCTGGGGCGTGGGTCTGAAGGGTCAGCCCTTCCCTCCTCTCCTGACACAGACAGGCAATAACAACAGAGCACAGACAGACAGGAGGAGAAATCAGGGCCAGTGTTGGTATCTGACCCCTCCTTCATCAGTTCTCACCTTCTTTAGGTTAAATTTTCAAGCAAGTCTAAAAGATATACCTGGCATAACAGGAAACTACTGCTACTGATCAAGCATTGCTGGTGTTAATTCTGCCATTACTTTAGCTGCTGCATCCAAATGTAGAAAAACATTTTCCCATCTGTAGCTAAATACTGTTTTCATGCTACAACATGCTGGCTTAAGTATTGCAGGCTGTGTGTTTTCTGCAGGGGGTTCGATAGGGAGCAGGGTAAAGGGTGTTTTTCTGCTCAACCAGTTCCCCGACTCCAGGATCATCAAATATTTTTTCTACTTTGAACAGCAAAATAGTTTAAAAAGTGAATTTTAGAAGAGGGATGTTGTGTTGTAGAGTACAATTTCCTAGTTTTGAAACACACAGAAAATTTCAAACCCTCACTGAAACCCTTACAATACTGTTCCTCAGCCATATCAGCTCTTGGGTTTGTTTGTTTTCAGCATGAATGGTGCAGAGCAAACCTGAAGAAAAAGCATCTCGGGCTGCCGTTGCTATTTTGGATCAAGACCATGTGTTAACCGTATTTTAAAATAAGTGCCCTAACTTGAAAAACTGTACTTTTTAACAGGTTAAATTATTTACTGCATAGAGGTAGCCCATGTTATTATGTATTGCAGTCTAGGATTTTGTCCATGACATTTTTGTATGTCTATGATCTCCCATAAACACCAAAACAAAGCATCACCTATTTATGTTCATATCTTCATCTACTGCTCTTATGCTCCAGCCCTCCTACATCTGTAAAACCCCCTGCACAGTTTCTGGGTGGATGGTGAAATGTCTGCCCTGTATTCTGACATTAAAATGAACACTGGTTTTTTTCTATGCAAAGGGGGCCATATTTTACTCCTTTTTAGCAGAGACACATGAGTTGTGTAATATCTCTTCTTCCACAAACCTTTTCTCCACCCCAAGCCTTTCCAGCTTTAAAAATTATCCCCTTGTAGTGTCAGACCCGGTTATCACACACACAGTTGTTCAGCTAAATAAATGTTTAACATTATAGATGAATTGGTAAGTGATTCTCTTAAAAGTAGAATTTCTGCTTCTTTTTGGTCTCTCCTCTGAATATTACATGCCATAGTGAGCAATCATATATATATAAATATAGATATAGATACAGATATACACATTCACACATACACTTTCTGTAGGTTATATGGCAGATAAATACAATTCATACCCTCAAAACCTGGAGAAGGGAGATACATTATTCAGTGGAAGTAACTACCACACAGTCTTACCACAGAGTAATTAGTAGCATGACTGTCGGGCACAGATTAAAAAGTCTGGAAAGAGCTGCAAAGGGTAAAAAAGCTGACTAAGTGTATTACTTGTTATTAGTAAAACGTAAGCTGCCAGGTATGTCTTCCAACTTAAATTGTAAGAATTATTTATAGCAGGAATTTTCCCCAATAGCAATAACTGCAAATGATTAATTCATATGGAAAGCCAAGTTAATTATGAATTACTGCAAATTAAACTCTAAGCACTAAAAATAAACATAAATCTTAAGAAATGACAGCTTTAAAAGGGATTACTTTTACCAAAGAAGCCAGCAAAGTAGTGCATTTCTCAGCCAGAAATGTTTTTTTCTAAATTTCAGCATTTAAGGAACCTGTAGGCAAACAAGCAAAATGGCACTTCTCCCTGGTGCTTGCTATAGAATCATAGAATGGTCTGGGTTGGAAGGGATCTTAAAGATCATCCAGTTCCAAACCCCCTGCCAAGAGCAGGGACACCTTCAACTTGACCAGGTTACTCAGAGCTCTGTCCACCCTGGCCTTGGACACTTGCAGGATTGGGGCAGCCACAGCTTCTCTGGGCAACCTGTGCCAATGTGTCACCACCGTCACGGGGAGAAGCTTCCTCCCAATATATGGTTTAAACCTATTTTCTTTCAGTTTGAATCCATTCCCCCTTGTCCTATCACTACAGTTCCTGATGAATGACATTGTGGTGCTTCCCATGATGGCATCCAGGATGTCTTGATTCAGAGGAATTTTCAGCTGAGGTCAGAATTTTGGCTGCTAATAAGTGCTGTTCTCCAAGACAATTTCCAGGCTGGTGCTCATCTGCAGTGTCACTGCCTGTATGCACATGGCTATTTTATTTGTCTGTGTAGCTCCCTGGGCTGTGCAGGCTCTGAGCACAGCAGAAGTGGTTCAGGAGAACCTACCACTCAGTTTGCCAAAGCCTGAGAGCCACCTACCACACCGAAACACTTTTA
Source organism: Chiroxiphia lanceolata (assembly GCF_009829145.1). NCBI lineage: Eukaryota > Metazoa > Chordata > Aves > Passeriformes > Pipridae > Chiroxiphia > Chiroxiphia lanceolata. The sequence goes on from NC_045644.1 coordinate 375,270, forward strand.
TTCATTGTCAGCTTTATGATGCTCCATGCCTTTAAACCTGTGCCCTAATGGCTTAGGGGTGTTTGACTCAGAGGAAAGCATTTATAAATCCTCAAAAGTTTTATTTCTAAAATTATTATTTCTAATAAATGCTTTTGGAACTAATTTCAGAGTTTATTTCTTATTCCAATTTATTTTTTGTAAGTTTATTATTAATTCATTATTAAAATTAATAAAGCAATAATATTATTAAGTAGGGGTATAATAAGCACATGTAGAGTTTAAAGGATAGACAAAGCAAATAAAAAGTAGAGACTTAACAAAAGAGATGGAGCTGCCCAGCATTTTTCATACCATGAAATTTTGCTCAACTGTTCTGTTGAAAGTTCAAATAACACCTGGAAAAAATCCCATGGCTTTTCTCCCCTCCTTTTTGACCAATCTGAATTAAAAATTATATAACAGTAAAAAGTTCAACAGGAAAACCAAATCATCAACAGCTTGACTGTACTCCTCTTCCTTTTCTGCTTGGTTTTCAGTAGACACAAAGATGACTGATTAAAGATAAATAGATATTGGTAAAGGAATCATTATTTGCCAGAATACAGGGTACACCTGCAGAGTAGCAAACCCAGCAGGCTTCTGACCTACTCTTTTCCTAGAGGGAACCACTATTTCATCAGCTAGATTAGTCAAACAATAATATCCACGCATAAATAGGCATCTTTATGTTCAAATAAATGTTTTCAAGTGTTCTCCTGCTTGTCGATGCTAATACCACAGGTATGATTTTGCATATGTATTTTAGCATTATTTGTCAAACAATCAATTAGCTGAAAGCAAGAGAAACTAGGAGGGCAGAAAGGAGGAGTGATGTAAAATCCAGAAGTGACCAGATGCTGTCAGTGTGTGTCATGGATGGATGAGGAGGAGAAACATCCCAGAAGAAAGGACTGAGAGGGGAGACAGGAGGAAGGGGAGGTTCAACTTCTTACGTTGATGATGCATAGAGATGGAAATAAATTGCTTCCCCAGTCATGTCCCTCATCAGAAGTGGCTGGAAAAGCATCTTATTTCTCTCCACATCTGCTTTTTGACCCGTGACGAAAACAACAGCACCTCTGCCGATGAACAGTTCACCTCCTGTGAACTGCTGGGAGTACAAAATACCCAAACCCATGTTTTCCTGCTAGAATATTGCCACTGACATTCCACTGACACACATCCCATATTAATGCTGCTTCTGCTGCTGACCAGAGCTGGTGCTCCCCTTCTGCTGCTGCAATCCATGCAAGATCTCAACCAGACAATGTAATTTGTTGACCAGGTGACTTCAGAATCTGATGCTCAGAAGATGAAACATTTCTCCTTAGTCCAGTCCAGTAGATTGTACTTTTATATTTCCTCTGAGTACTGAAGTCCTGTTTTGGAAATTCAGCTTCAAATGTGAATGTGTCCAACTCCTGCTGATTAAAAAAAAAACCCAAACCAATTATAAGCCATCATTCAAGAATCAATAGCTTATTGATAGCCTTGGGTGATACTTGTCATATGCTAGCATAACAGGTTCCATATGAAAATAATACATGGTGGACAAGTCAAGTAAAATCAAAGCTAGCTGTACGCAAACACAAGAGAGGTGAGCTGTCAGCACATCCTCTCCCACCCTTCATTCTTTTTAGAAACATCTGTGTATAGCCAATAACTCACTGTACTGAAAATTTACTCCCATTCCCAAGGCCTGTTAAACTTCACCCAGAGATGGATTAAAACCTAAGACAGCAATTTAGATCATAAACAATTATCTTCTACTGTTACTGACATTGGCAAATTTCCAGTGTAAGTGTCTTTTGTTCTCAAAGTGGGTGTTTACAGCCTGAAATGACTGCTGTCACATAGGCACATAGGGTAAGTTTGAGCACTGCTTCCTATGAAACCTGCATTAGTAGTGAAATCACATGGCACTGAAAATGGGCACCACTGAACTGATAAACACACAGCAGGCAAAGGTAGCTGCAGAAATAAACTGCTTGCACAGTGATGATGTCACTACCTTCAGGGTGACGTTTGGATCTGGGGCTATTGAACTCCTCAAGAGACTCCTTTTCCATTCAGTGGGCTTTTCCAAAAGTGAAGCTCAGTGAGGACAGTGCAGCAAGGAACAGTTCACAAAGTTCAGCATTGGGTGATTAAAAGAAAGTAGTGTGTTATGTGATATAAAAGACAAAGTTTTTCAAGAACACAAACCTTTGTTTCTTGGTCAGTTCAATGTGGTCAACCTCTTTTCTAATATGAATTGAGAAGAAATTGATAAGGCTGAGCCAAACCCTTGGAATGCCATGCAGAGCAGAGAAGAAAAATTGAGGGGAGACCTCATTGTGGTCTTTAACATCCTCACGAGGGGAAGTGGAGGGGCAGGTACCCATCTCTTCACTCTTGTGACCAGTGATAGGACTCAGAGGAATGTCATGAAGCTGAGTCAGGGAAGGTTTAGGTTGGATTTTTCTCCCAGAGAGTGGCTGGGCAGAGGAATGGGCTCCCCAGGGAAGTGGTCACAGCCCCAGGACTGACAGAGTTCAAGAGGCGTATGGACAACTCTCCAGGCACACTGAGTGATGCTTGGGGTGTCCTGCATGGAGCCAGAATGGACTCAGTGATCCCGATGGGTCCTTTCTAACTCAGCATATTCTATGATTCTACAGATTTCCTAATTTTAGGGAAAGAATCAGTCAGTGGCAGCTGTTTCATGTGGTTCACCAACAGGCCACCCTGATGGGCGCTGGGGTGTATCAGCAGCGACTTCTCCCTCCCGCACCTCTTTCGGCACATCCCGTGGGCACACAGGGGGCTGGGGTGGCCCCGCAGCCCGACCCGCAGCCCGCTGCCTGTCCCGGAGCATCCCTGCCCGGGGCGGGAGAGAGGGGAAGGGAGAGGAGGGGAGCGGAGGGGAGTCCCCCCGCCTCGCCCCGCTTCCAGCGCTCCCCGGGCTCAGACGGGGACCAGAGGTGCCGCCTCCTCGCCCTCCCCTTCCTCCCCCTCCTCCTCCTCCTCCTCCCCACTCCTGCCCGGCTGGCAGCGAGCGGCGGGAGCGCTGCGGGAGCGGAGCTGCCGCCCGTGTCCCCCCGGCCCCGAGCCCTCCGTGTGTCCGCAGCCGGACCATGGCTTGGGGCGAGCTGGGGCTCCTGCGCTGGCTGCGGGAGAGCCGCCAGTCCCGCAAACTCATCCTGCTCATCGTCTTCATCGCCCTGCTCCTGGACAACATGCTGCTCACCGTGGTCGGTAGGTGGAATGGGCTTGGGCTTGTTTTCCTCTCCCGGTTTATGCCTGAAATAATCTCCAGTGGCAGATGTACTCCCTGAATGCCCGATTAATGCTCTCAAACCCAGCATTTTCAAGCACTGATTTTTTTATTTTTTTTTATTTTTTTTTTTTTTAAACACAAACTGTGTTCTGGGCATTGCAAACACACCGCAGTGGACATCAAAGCCTGGCTTTATTTCCATGTTAATTCCAGGATAAGGAATGGTATAAAAAGGTCTCCATAACTTTTTTTACGTTTTTTTTTTCGCCCCCCCTACTAAACACCACTAATACTTCACAGAATGACAGATAACAGTATTTTTAGCTCATCACCGTTTTTTCTCCTGTGGTCGTGCAGCTGAAACCACAGGCTAGATAACACTGGAGATGCCTGTTTCCTTGAGATAGTTCCTCTTTCCCCCACATTGGTCTTAAAATGATAGGTTAATAAGAAAACTATCTGACTGGGTTTTGAGAAAAGAACTTCTATGAGTTAGTTTAATAAAATAATCTAAATTTTGATCAAAGTCAAAGATGCAACTTTCAATGGCTTCAGTGGCATAGGATCAAGATTCAGGAATCTACACAAATAATGCAGTTGAACAGTTTTCACTGGTAGTTTTAGAAGTCCTCATAGTTCAAATGTTTATATGAATTTAAAGAAAAGGGTTCAGAGAAACTAGTGGCTCGTGGATGTGCACACACACACACACACATATGGATGCACACGCTTCTCTTGGAAGTGACTTGGTCTGTACAGAGCCAGCTCTCAGATGATGCTGCAGAGTCAGCTTCTGAATCAGACTCCTGAATTTCTTGGGGGACTTCAGCTTAAAAGATAAAAGCTGGAAACACATCTATTTTTAGCAAGTTGATTTTGGATTTTTTTTACATGAATATTCTTCCCTTAAAAAAACTTAATATTTATTTACTTGTTTAGTAATGTGTATGCTAGAAGCCCTAGAAAGCATTACAGTTTTCAGACTTGAGAGGGTGAGCTTTTTCAGGAAGAGATGCAAGATGGGAAGGGGTGATTCTGTCACTAGTGTTAAGATAAATGAACCTGACATCTGCTTTTACAAATTCTGAAATGCTACTTTCTGAAATACATATTAATACAAATAAATTGCAGCTAAGATCATAAAGCATATAAAGAAGATTCCTTCTGACTGATCTCTTCATTGTATGTTGTTAAAAAATGAGATATGGAAACATCAGCACATTAGTTCTGATTACTTAATATAGGAGTGTTATTTTTCCTTCTTATGGCTGTTACTCCTCAATATTTTTATGGTTTACTTTAAAAACGTGTTTTATTATATCTTTTATATTTTGGTTTAATAAGAGTTCCAGTGCTTTCCTTGTCATTTCATAATCTAATAAAAGGATTTGTGCAGTCATATATGACAAAGATAGTTCAGATATGGGTTTTGATATTTCTTATACTTTGCTTAATGATGTCTGTATAAAAAATTTATGAAAACTGGCAAAAAATAAAGACTACTGTAAAAGAACTTTTTGTTTTAAACTGCACCTCTTAGTTATGTGTGTGTTTTTTCCCATGAGCAAATTTCTCTTTCAGTTCTGTCTTCCTGCCATTCAAAATATTAACGTGCTCTGCACAAAAGCCTTGTATTTCCTAATCAGTGGCAAAGCAAGCAAGAAAATTTGGTGATTCCATTTACAAATAACCTGATAGTAAGAGGCCGACATGTTCTATTTGTTTTTCCAGTGCCAATAATTCCCAGTTACCTTTACAGCATCGAACATGAGAAAAACACCACAGAAATCCAGACCCCCAAGCCCAACCCCCTCCCGGCCACAGTGGACAGTTTTCAGAGCATCTTCTCCTACTACGACAACACGACGATGGTCACGGGGAACGAGTCTGATGCGACAGAGCCCAGGGAGCTGCAGCCCACTCAGACAGAACAGGTGCCAGTCAATGTGACTCCTTCCCCCTCCGACTGCCCCCGGGACGACAAGGAGCTGCTCAACGAGAACGTCCGAGTTGGGCTCCTGTTTGCTTCCAAAGCAACAGTGCAGCTCGTGACCAACCCCTTCATAGGGCCGCTGACAAACAGGTATGTCACTGCTGCTGCACTGCCAGGGCTTGGTGCTGCTGCTGCAGCCCAGGCTGCTATTCCAGACAAAGGACTCCTAAGTCTCTTCTGGCCCTGGCTTACTGGCCTTCTCCCTTTATCTGGAGGAATATGTTAGTGAAATACATTTGGTGAACGCTTCCAAACACTTAAATCCTTTCCCAAATGAATTGTTAAGCTGCACATCAGCCATCAGTGTTGCACAGTTCTCCTCCAGCTCCCGAGACTTTGGGTTTTTATAGAAACTTCTGCTGAAGTGGTGTGAAATGTCTTCAGTACAGTTACAGCAGGTCAAAAGACAACGTAGTGTTTATAAATCATTGTGAATTGACCTGTGGCACCTACATTAGGCAGAGATGATATTGCAGCTGTAGGCAGGGTTCAGATCCCTCCCTTGCTGTCACCGATGTGCAGCTCTTGGTGTGACTGCTGTGAGATGATTTGGAGCTGTCTGAGGTAAGAATCAGTGGGAAACTCGTGTGGACTTCAGTGAAGATTGAACAAGTTTCAAATCTTGCTGATGCCACATTCATCTCAGTGGATGTTTCCATCAGTACATGATCTAGCCCAGCCTTCAAACCATTCTCTCTAAATTCTTGCATATTTAAGGTGTCTTGAATGAAATATGTCTAAATGGGACTTCGCAGAAAATTAACTTGAGCCAGCATCAAGGGTATAAACAACAAAGTCAATGAGCTACAAGCCTCTCTCCAAATCCATGTACTGATGATGTTTACATGAAGATTAAAAGTATTTATAATATCATTTAAAATTTTTGTGTTAATAATGAATTTGATTTTATTTTTAGCATTTTGTGCAGCTGTTCCCCAGAGAAACAGCTGCAGTCCTCCCAAACAGGCTATGAGATCAATCTCTGCAGGAAACAAACTCCAAATTGTGTTTAGCTGGGTCACTGATTTTCATATAGAGAAGAATTATTCCTTTCAGAAAGTAATATGCAGCAGAAATTTGTCGTTGTAAAACACATTAGTTTAAGCAGTCAATGCCTATCATGTGTGACAATAGTCAAAACAACCAACACATTCTAATGCTAGATATTTCAGATTTTGAAGCCAAAACCACCTTAGTAGTTTTACCTTAGGTTTTACACCTTATATACATATATATAGTCTGAGTGTTTCATTTCTATCTGATTAAAAAGTATCCAGCTGAGGTCTAAACATCATTTGGATTCACAGTGTTATGTATTCAAACCCTGTATTCAGTCTGTGGAACTGATCTTAACCAAAACCTTTAAATGAGAATTCTCATTTCCCTTTGTCTCTAACACATATCACCTACACAGATATAAGTACACCACCATGAAAAATTACCCACAAATATTGCTGCAAGTGGAGGAGGAAAGCAGAGTTTACTTACCTGGATTTTCTGCATTGTTTAGTGAGGATATAATAGCTCCTCTGCAGGTGAAGCAATATAACATCAAATAATATTTTCATAATAGTTCTTTAGGTATGCTTCTAGGTTTTCCTAAATGTCTAAATTTTAGCCCTGTTGACATTTACTCTTCTCTGTTAGCATCATCATTTCCACAATGTGCCAAATCAGGAGAGGGACACGTGGGCACACCTCTGCCCTGGAGCCAGCTGGGGCACACCTGACACACCCTTAGGCTTGGCAGGGAGGCAGGAGATGCTCCTGCAGCATCTTCCTTTGCTGTTGGGAGCAGGTTAACAACACAGGAGTGTGAACTTCCGTGCTCTGAGCTGAGGTTTCCTCCTGGAAACGTTCTACCTGGTTTTGCCTGGGTCAGGGTGTGTGATTGCAGTCACAGGGGCAGGTTTGCAGGCTCAGATGCCCAGTGAGTGTGAGAAGAAAAAACAAGGAGCACGTCATCCTGGTGTGTGACAAACTCTTCCCTCATACATCAGAAAGGAGTGTCTTAGTGGCAAAGTGGCCCTAAATTAGATTTAAGGTTCACTGGTTTTCTTTCATGCACTATTTGTGTCTTGGTACTGGTATCTGCCTTTCTTCTTAGTGGGAACTATCAGGTACTGCATTTATCAATTAACTGCAGAAGTTATTGGATACCCTCTGCCCCTTAAGTTGACAATTTCTAATAACGATGTGTATGATCAGCTAAAAATTATGACTGTTATAAATTAAACAGAAAATATCTGAGTTACCAATAGAAAGACTCTTCCTCACCCCTGATCAGCTGTTTGGTGATGATTGTTATTGCTGTTATTACTTCTACAAAATTTCAACAAAGTATTATAACTTAGGGGGAATTGCTTACTTAGTTCATGATCAGCATGCACAGTTTCTTAAGATACTCAGTAATTTTCTTTTTGAAATAGGTAGCACATTGTGTAGAGTGATTTTTATTTTTCAGTCAAATACAGCTGTTCAAGCATGGTTTGAGTATGGAGTTACTGGCTTTTACTAGGCACTGGTTTTGAGTGCTTGAGTTTGTACAGCATGCAACAGTATGTTCTACTCATATCAGTGTGTGCCAATAATGGCTATTATATTTTCTGAACGTTTTGGGGGCTGTTTTCCCCTTCTTTTATAATTACTGAGGGTATAGATTTTCAAAAACAAATGTTAAAAAATTGGTTTCACTCAAGGATTATGTTCCACAAAAAATGTTTCTCATTTAAAGCCCAGCTCTTCCCACGGAATACCAGACAAAACACACCTGGCTCAGTGAACTTGTTTGCAATTCCTGAAACAATACAACTTCCCCTTGGCCTAACAAAGTCCCAGTAAAGCAAACATTTGGTGATGGCTTTGCCATAGGATGCCAACACCACATTTCCCACTGTGGCACAGTTTCAGGGCAGAGCTGGTAAGGTTTGGTGGCTCGGATGCACATCACATGTTTCCTTGTAGTGAACTTGGCAAGAAAGTGTAGATATAGTGCAGGGCTTGACACAGGACACTCGTGAGGAGGGTGCACTGGCAGGGGCAGATTGAAGGCTCTGTCTAATCCTGTCCAGTGGAGAGAGTGGGCAAAAGGCTGCTGTGCCCTTTGTGACTGATTTAACTCACTGCCCTGGCACAGAGTGCCCAGAGAAGCTGGGGCTGCCTCATCCCTGGGAGACACCAAGGCCAGGCTGGATGGAGCTCTGAGCAACCTGCTCTAGAGGAAGAGGTATCCCTGCCCACGGCAGGGAGATGGAACCAGATGGTCTTTTGGGTCCCTTCCAACCCAAACCATTGTGATTCTATGATTTACTTCACTGCTTTTTTTTTTTTCCTCTCTTACCAAGCTCCCTGCATGAGGCTGTGAGCCCAGCTGTGCTAACACCTCAATCCACCAGAGCCAATGAATGTCTCTGCTGCCACGTATCTCTCTCCCTTTTTTTATCAGTCTGAAAAAATATGTAGTTTTAACCTTGTGTTTATACATATTGGCCTGAAAAATCATTAAAAAATTAATAGATATTTTCATCATCATTTTTACACCAGCCTGACTACAGCTTTGAACTTTTTTGCATGAGAGAGTGGCTAGGACCACAATATGTTCATAACCAAGATCCATGCAAAGAATGAAGGAGAGAAATAAATAGCATTTGTAACTGCTTACAGTTCAGTTCCTGTGTAAGCTTTCCTTTCAGTTTTTGGCAGGTGATTGAAGTGACCTGCAGGTCAGTCTGTCCCTCTGCCTACCCTGTGCTCCAGCAGGGAGCATGGAGGTGGGGAGTGCATGGATACACACCCTGTTCCTGCTGACCCTGCATGTTCTTCCTGACCTTCACACACCTTCAGTGGTTCATTGGTTCATAGCCTTGAGGAACATACTCCTCTTGCTGTAAATCCTGCCCAGTCTTCACTGCCAGTGAAGCAGAGCCAGAGTGGCAGCCAGGACAGCCCTAACGAGGGCAGCTCGCAGTGGTACCCATGGGGGTGGGAAACAACAAGGTTCAAATTAGTGGATGTGCAGCACTCAAATGGATAATTAGGCTCTAATAATCCACAGCTGCTAACCTGGTCAGTGTAACCTTTATTTTACTGCTGCACAGAACCACCAATCTGTTGTCTTACCGTAAGGTAATCTTGTTAATAGGTATAAATCACTTCCTAAGAGTCCTGCAATCTGGGGCTGACATGGCACTGAAATGGAGTTCATTTGGGCATTCTGCATCAGTGGCAGCCTTTCCTTTACCTCCTTCAACTAATGACTCAGACTTTTTCAGAGGTCAGTAATACTTGTAAGAAGCACTTTCAGCTGCAGGTAGCTTTAGTGAAACATGCTGGACTCTGCTTCAGAATTGCTTAGAGGGCTGTGGAAGGAGTGCCCAAGAAAATTACATGCCTGGGCATGGTAACAAGAAAAAAGAAGGGAGAAGACAGGTTGTAATATTCCTTTGTGTTGCACACATGCAGGGGAACAGAATGTAGAACTGGGATGGACTCTACCCTGTCATGGCTGAGAAGGAGAGACTGCACATTCACAGGTCTCACATGGCAAGGACAGGAATGGCCCAGGACCAAGGGACAGAATCACTGAGTAGTTGGCTGTTACAGGTGGTGCCTCTTCTTTTTGTGGTTATTTATGTTATATAGTGTAATTGTTCAGCAAAACCTCCCAGTCTGTGCTCTCTAATATCTGTAGAACAGATCAGGGAATGCAGCTGCAGATTAGACATTTGTGGAAGCACAACTCCAACGAATTATTGCTGGTGTTTCAGGAGGAGGCAGGGTTTGCTAAGAGGCAGGGTTTGTTAAGATTATGCAGGAAAGGACAATCTGCATAACCAATTAAATAGCTGGATGTGGGTAAGACTCTCCCCTGAGCAAGAGCAACCCTGACTTTTGGAGGTTCAGCAATCCCATGCAGGGGCAGCACACCAGAATCGTGCATCTCCACATTGTGGGTGAAGCTCCAGGCAATTTTAGATTTCCAGAGGATTGTAATGACTTGTTTAACTCACTACAAATGCATGTCCAGTGCTGACCTGTAAATCTTTGCATCCTGTTGTGTGATGGATCACTGGTAATGCAGACTTTGTCTGAAATGACTCCGTGCCCACACAGAGTCTAGTTCTGAAAATCTTTATTTCTTTGTGGAGGAAAAGGTACGTGTTAGGCCTTGGTATATGTGATAAACATCATGGTGTGCTGGGTAGCAAGAGTAGGACTGAATTCTGCTCCAGTTCTGCCCTTATCACCCTCCCCTATGTATCACTTCACACCTTGCTGGGTGTGAGGGAAGTGCTCACTCAGCTCTGAAGCAGGTGAGAAGTTGGCAAGAGGTAATTTTTTGCTTCCTCATGTACAGAGAAACATCAGTGGAGACCAGCATCCCCTTGTGTGATAACTGCTACACACACACCAAGAGGAGAGACAGGCTTAGAGAAATCAGTCACTTTAAATAAAACAGACCAAAAAAAAGGTAGCTTTGTTCTCTTATATACCATGTTCTCTTATTATGCCAGATTAAAATTATTATCATAAAGCCACTGAGGAAGTTTGTGATAGGGGTTTAATTTGCTTTAGAGGTACCAGTCCAGTTAAGTACCATATGAGTAACTAGTCTCTGCTGGGTATTTGCAACACACATTTAAAAATCTCAACTAGAAGAATTAGTGCACTATGCTTTTTGGCGTATTTTAATGTAGTGATGATATTTAAGGCAAAATTGTTCTTCATTTGAGTTTTCTTTGGCATGCAGAAATGTGCTTGCTAGATTTCTTTCATTCACAAAACTCATATAAATGTTATAATGAGATAGTGAGCACTGAGCCCTGCACTTCAGAGAGTTTTCCATTTTACAAAGCCCTTAATTGTATAAAAATATTAAAAAACCTCCAAAGCTCAAAATAATTATTTTGGTTTGCCTGTGTCATGACTGCTATTATTAAAAGTGCCATTATAGATTCCTCCATTATTTGATTGACCCACTTCAGCCAATACTGCCAATATAAATGCCCAATACTGTCAAATCATTGAAAGTTGAAATCTTTTGAATGTACTCTTTTGAAAAGCATCATCCATTGTTGAGGAATTTGGCCATTAAATAATGTCTTGTCAAATACATTTGAGATCCACAATCCTACAAAAAAGAAGCCATGAACAAAGTGGGCTAAATGGAATACTCAGACTGTCTTCAGAGCTAACAGGGTTTTGACTCTAGGGTAGATTTTTAATGGTGGAAAATAATATATTGTGATTATTTTTGTTGAAATTTCAGTTTTAGCTGCTCAAAAAATGCATTTGCTTTCCAGCCAGAAAATTCTTTGTTTCCTGGAAACTTGAAAATGCTTAGAGCAACCAGGCATTTCTACAGGCTGTTTAGAGTCCTAATGAAGAAGGGGGTTGATGAAGAAAGCTTTGATCAGCTCCATTTTTGCTCCTAAACACATGGAAAGCAAAAAAAATATTCTCAGGCTCTTTGGGACTCTTCCAGTTCTCCTGGCTGAGGCAGAACTCCCAGAAGAGCTGATGACAAATTCTTCCAGTAAAGAAGCCATTGGCTTGGCTGTGTCTCATTATGGTCATTGTCTCACAAGCATGGAAACATGACTGGGATATTTCAAAGCTCAGCTTGCTCACACAAATCTTCCCTTGGAATAGCTTTGGCAACCTTGTGAAGGCCCAGAGGGGCTTTGTTGGGAACAATTTAATGCAGAACAAGAATAGGGCAATCAGATCCTAATGAGAAGTATTTCTTCCAGGGATTTCAGATACAAAGTCTGCTGTGCCAGATGAAAAGACATTTGTAACGTGGACAGATATGATCATGTGGGCCACAATAAATAGTTCAAAGCCTACCAAGGAACTACAGGCTGGGTTTTTGGCGTGTGTGAACTCATGTGAGTAAGTCTAACTCAAAACCTCAGCGGGACAACCTCAGAAATGTGAAATATTCATTTTGTTTTCCAGAATAGGCTACCAGATTCCACTGTTTGCTGGCTTCTGCATCATGTTTGTGTCGACAATCAGTAAGTGTCCACGTCCTTTTTGGTCTGGCCCAGACACAACCTCTAGATAAATAATCCATAATAATTATCACTAGGAATTCTTCTTGTTGGTGTACAGGGACTGGTTTCCAGGGAAAATGTAAGGGTGTCTGCTCCATGTGGATGAGATTAAACAAGTACAGCCTTATGAACATGCTCTAAGGAATCATGACCTTCCATCCCACCTCGGTGGGTCTCCTGCTAGGCTGAATCTTTCAGGTTCTTCTGTCCTTGAACTGTGCTCAGACAGCTCTAACAGCCATGGAAGATCCTTGACAACTACAGATTGTGGGGGCTTATCAGAAAGATCGTGAGGCTCCTGAGGAGAACATGAGTCAACAGTATCCCAGCGTTGCTAAACACCACAGTGGGATGTGCAAACAGGAGCACAGCCTGCAAGTCAGCTGAGATAATTCGTCTGCTCTAATGGCATTGATAAGGCTCCAGCTGCTGTGTCATGTTTGGCTTTGGCCTGCATTTAAAGCTGTGGCCCAAACAGAAAGAGTACAGAGAACATCAAAGATCATTAGAGGCCTATGAGGAACAATGAAAGAATCAGTTTTGCCTCAGAAGGCAGATGTAAAATGTATTAGAGTCTATGACAAAAAAGGGAGGGAACAAACAATTTTCCATGTCCAGTGTACATAAAAGAAGGAATAATGACAGGCTGGCCAGAAAAGCTGTGAATGCCCCATCCCTGGCAGTGTCCAAGGCCAGGTTGGATGGGACTCTGAGCAACCTGGGCTAGTGGAAGGTGTCCCTGCCCATGGTAGGGGAGGGATGAGATGACCTTTAAGATCCCTTCCAACCCAAACCATTCTGTGATTCTATGATTCTATTAATCTATTATTCTATGATCTTCAAACTGCATCATCAAGGGGACTGAAGTGCTAGAGAAGATGACCTGGTCTTAGAGTCACTGAAAACTCTGCACTGTTAGACACATTTTGGTTGGGATGTAGATGAGAATAATGAACCTAATTCATGGCAGAGAAGAGAACTGCTGATCCACTGGCATCCTTTCTTCCTTCATTTTCCTTGATTTTTCTCTGTCTACACAGTAGGAATTTTTGTGAGACCTGGTGAAAAGCCCAAGAGGCACGATCCCACAGGGTAGGTGAGGAAAGTGCACGTGGATCTTGTGTTGAGTTGGTGCATAACAACTTCCTGCAGCTATAACCTGGCAAAATTCCTCAGATGACCAACAGGCGGGAGCTGAAAAAAACCTTTCAAAACTCCCTGAGATTTAATGACACTGACCATGGCATGGGCTCCATGAGCGGAGATGTGAGTGGGTTTCTGGGACACTCCCACTTTCTAGTGGATGGGGAATTTAGCCAGGCTGATGAGTGCAACATCCCAGGGCTCTTTCCCAAAAGGCAGATGGTGGCTGAGTGTGGTGCCTGGGGATAAATCTCCTGGGCAGAGACAGAGTGGCTCTTCCTCTGGTGCAATGTTTCTGCTTGCCTGATGTTGGGAGGGCCAGAAACTTGGCACAGCCCTTGAATGGGTGGCTCTGGCTTCCCTGCCCCTCCAGCCAGCTGTGCTGCACACATCTGGGGTGGGGCTGGCAGCACCAGGGGAAAACCTCTCACCACCCACTTTTTGGAGGGAATAGCAGTGCATTGGGGTGCAGGGGTGTCACATCTGCCTTCCCTGGACACCTGGAGCTCCAGGGGCAGCCTTCAGGGAAGCAGCAGAGAGGCAAGGCTGGAAAGGAAAGCCTTGTTACTCCTTCTCTGTGCAGCTGAATCAGAGCAGGCTGTAATCAAATCCTAAGTAATTAGTTAAAACTGCTTGGGCGCTTGCATTCTGTGCTACCTGGAGGCTCAGACACCTGAGAACAATTCAACACTGACACTTCTAAATGCAATAAGAGAAAATAATGCTGTTAGCATTGAAAGTGGCACAAGTCACTGTAAACACTTGACTAAATTGCAGGAAGTTTTTGTGATAGTTTGGAGAAATCTAACTTTTTAACCTAGTTAGAGCTAACCTAATTTAAAAAATTTACCTCTGTTTTTTCCTGTAGTGTTTGCCTTCTCTGGAAGCTATGCATTGCTGTTTATTGCCAGGTCCCTTCAAGGAGTGGGTTCCTCTTGTTCTTCAGTGGCAGGTAAGAGAAGAATTGATAGAGTAAAATGCAGATCATTCAGTCATTTTCTGAATGGTATTTTGTCTGCACTTTCAATAATTAATACAAAAATATTTAATTAAATCAATTTCATGGGTTTTTTTCTGTCCCTCTCATATAAAGTAGCTCAAAAGCAAATGTCTTTTCAGATTTCCTTGGTATTTGGGTTGCACTAAGGTAGAGCACTAAATGAACTGCGCTCTCCCTGGGATTTCTGCACCTGTGTCTTCAACATTTTAAATTCATTTTTAGCCATTTTAAAGGTCATTGGGAACTTATGTTGGTACTTATTGCAGTTGGAATAGCAGCTCTGTCTGTTACTGAAAATTCTGTTATACAATGTTGTTTTCAAGGACTTTCATGCTGGCTGCCAGTTTGGACTCAGCTTACCTGTAATACAAGCTTTTATTTTTAAATGAGTAGGTGAAATGGAGTATGGATTTTCAGCCCAAGTTACTTAACCCTTTTTGAGACTGAGATTAGAGAAAATATATTTTGTTCATGTTGAATATTTCAGTCTTGGAAAAATCCCCTGTGATGGCAGTAGAAATAGAAATTTGGCTTGGGAAGGGAGGTGAATTGTAGTGTTGAGTCAAGGTGTCCTGTGGCTTACTCAGGAAAATCCCCCTTTCCAACTCGGCCTGGCCTATAACCAGGGTTCTCAGAAACTCCATGGAAGCTTAACAAGAATTTGGTGGCTGGATTCCTCCTGGGTTCCCTTGGCAGGGGTTGTGCTCCAGCCCACAGCTGGACGATGCTGTCTGGGGCAGTGGTGGGGGACTCCAGGCTGAGCATTCCACCAGGGAGCAGGGGCACCTCATGCTTCAGAGGGATTTGAAGCTGCACAACAAGAACTAATTGAGAGATTTAAACCTGGATGAGTAGTGGGAAGAGTGGGGATGTGGCTGAGGGAGAAGGGAAGGGCCGGGGATGGAGAAGGCAAAGACAAGCAGGAGGGGTAGAGACAAGAGAATCCATCTTTTCTCTGACATCAGTTAAGATTACAAGTTAAGCTTTCCAAAGGGAAGACATACCAGATTCAAAATTATTGTTCAGCTTTAACTCAGTCCTTATGCAAGTGTTCACCTTGAGGTACAGGCTCTTAGATGAGTACACGACTATTTTTCTCAGGCAACCTACAAAATAGACATAAATAGTCCACCCCTTCCTGAAGGCAGGATCAGCTTATATCTGTCATTCCTCATGCACACTTGACAGGAATGATCTCAGAAGCCTCCAGAAATGCCCTCAGCATCCAGCTTTGTGCTTAAGTACCTTCATGGTCACGAAGTTTTTTCCTAGTGTCTCATCTAAAGGCTCCTTACTGTCATGTGAACCTATTTCTGCTTCTCATACTTTAGAGAACAAGAAGAACAGTTTCTTTTCTTTATCTTTCTGGCTCTCTTTAATATTTCAAGACTCTTATCACATCTCACATCAGCATTCTCCTCTCTGGTTTTAAATTGAAAGTCCTGCAGTTGTCCCTCACAGATATTTTTCTTGTTGCCATTCTCTGGACAGTCTTCAGGGCACCCCCACACCTTTCTACCTGTGCTGCACCAGAATCAGACCCAGCCCTGGGAAGATCTGACTCCTTACAGGGAGTCACTTCATGTGTCTCCCAGCAAAGGAAGTTTTGTGTACTATTGCTGCCAATCAGTCATTGGCTCCACTGCATTTGTGTGTGCAATCATTCCTACCCACGTGTAAAACTTTGTTTTCTTCTTTGTATTGCCCCTTAGTGTTGTTTTCCAGAATATTACCCCAAATCTCACGTTCATTGAGGATTCTGATACAGTTCTCTAACTATGTCTCCAGCTGTCCCTGCAAAGAGCTTGATGATGTCATCCACAATTTTCAATAAGCATGATAATCCACACAGGACCTCTGCTCCTTTGATGTACATGATGGATGGTATTCACTTAATGATCAACCATGCAGGGTTTTGTTTTCTCTTTCTGTGTAGCTATCCATCTTATTTACTGAGCCCTACAAAAATCTTTATTTGAAAACACAATTATTAATTTCTATGAGGACTCTTCTGCAGCTTTTACATCTATAGTGTCTGAGTGCCTCATAAAAACACAAATGAATTAGGTTTCATGATGAAGGTTCATAATCAAATGCAGAAATGAGGCATGTGAAGATAAAGGTCAAAAGAATCCTTTAATTTTGGATGCTGAACTTGAAATACTCATTTACAAACAAATCAGTTCTACCTAATACCTCATGCACAGAGCACAGGCAGCACTGACCACAATTTCAGCTGAGTGGTCACCAGACCTTTGTGTCATGCACCCAGAGCATAAATAAACGATAGTGAGTGCTTGTCAAAAGCTTTGTTACTGCTAGTTGGAAATAGTCTAAAAGCTCTGTGACAAAGACAGGGACAAAGAATCCAGCAAATAAGGGCATTATTAAATTACCTGACTGATACTGCACAACTGTGGTCCTGGAGACCACATGCTCTGCCAAACCCCTTTTTGCTTCAAAGTTAATTATATAGGGAGTGACTATATATATATATATATATATATATATATATATATACATGTATATGTGTGTGTATATGCATGCATGTATATGTACACACACAAATACTTTCTGTCTTTTCTGTGTGATGTTCAGTAGGTGTGGCAAATGATGACCATAAGCTGTGGCACACAGATGTCTAATTTTGTGTTGTGTTTTTTTTTTTCTTGTCTTTTTTTTGTTTTCTCTGGATTGCAGGGATGGGTTTGCTGGCCACTGTGTACACGGATGATGAAGAGAGAGGCAACGCCATGGGAATTGCACTGGGAGGCCTGGCCATGGGAGTGTTAGGTCAGTGAGTTGGAGCTCTGCTGGCAAGAGAAGCCACCCATGTCCCAGCCAGCCCAAAGCAGTGCTGCTCTGAGGCAGCAGGACTCTTGAGTGTGATGCTGTCAGGCAGTCTCCAGGTTAGATTGGCAGGGCATGTTAAGAAGAGCTTTTCCCACAGCAGCACATTCCTTATGGGGGTGCACGTGTCCAGCAGTAATCTCTGAGATGCCTGGGTCTTGTTCACATGGAAGAGCATTTTGGGGAGAGAAGAATATGGTATTGTTGTGATCAGTGAGCTTTGTGGGGGTTCCTAAACCAAACTTTTTACTCTCTGTGTGCCAATAGCAGGATGCCCAAATGCTTGCAGGGGACATTTGTTCAGAGTCAGAGGTGTGGCTTCCCAACTGTGTCCTTCCTCTCTCCCTGCAGTGGGCCCCCCCTTCGGCAGTGTCATGTATGAGTTTGTGGGGAAGAGTTCTCCTTTCCTGGTCCTGGCAGCGCTGGCTCTGTTAGATGGAGGTCAGTAGATCCAAAGGGTCAGGATCACCTGTATCCCTTTTATGACCCCACCATCCATCCCCCTCGTGGGAAGGTTCCAGCATTGGTTTCTGTTTGCAGCTGTTCAGTTACTGGTTCTGCAGCCGTCCAGGACACAGGCAGAGGTGAGTGTTCAGCCAAAACCCTGTAGGCAATGGGTGACACTTTGCCTTTCCTAATCCCAAGCTTTTGTCCACAGAGCCAGAAGGGGACACCGCTACTGACACTTTTGAAGGACCCCTATATCATTATTGCAGCAGGTACTACATCCCTTTTTATTTCCTTTAAACCAGCCATTGGTGTCATTCCTGGCTTGCTGGCGTGCCTTGGGCTGAGCTGCTTTGACAGTATTCTCATTTGCTGGTTTCCTTTACATAAAGCTCAAAGTGCCTGTTGGTACTTCATCCTATGGGATGAAAATACCAGCAGAAACACAACAGGCAGAAGGTTTGAAATCAATGTGTCTCTCCAGCTGAGAGGACACTGATGACTTGCAGGTGCTTGCTGAGGCAACGAGATGCGGACAGGAAACTTTCTGTGGGGTAAGTGAGGAGGGCCAGGGTTTCAGAGGGAGGGATTGCCAGCACACCACAGGCAGGCGTAGGGAATAACTCTGAACTTTGTTTCTGTTTGAAGCGGGAGTGAGTTTGGTCTCTTCAGTGTGGATTGTATTTCAGAAAAGGGTTGAATGGTGAATGGCATTTTGTATTACCTGTATCATTTGTCTAATGAATCTTTCTGTCTGGAGAGATGTTTGCCATTTTGCCTTGCATTTTGTTGAATGTTTATTCTGAAGTCTGTAATTGAGCCTGGCTCTTTCTAATGTTGACAAAACACCTGGAAACAGACAGTTATTTTCGTAGTTTTGTTTCTTAGTTCTAACTTGCTTGTCCACCAAAGCAATTCTTCCAGGCATTTCTTGGGTTCTCTATTTCTTGGTGATCTTAGGGAATGATCATAACCTTAACTCCGTGACCCTTGTCTGAGCTGTAACTGAAGTTATCCAAACACTTTTGTTTGAGAAGTTCTCAGAGTATTAAAAGACCTTTCCATAGAATGAATGTATTTGAGGGTAAAAAGCAGCACAGGGAGTACTGGTTCTAAGAGATCAGATGTGCCATGCATCTAACTGGGTACCTGCCTCTCATAGTGCCTAAAGCAGGTGCTGCAAGGTGGGATTCATCTGACAGCATTTGACAAATGCTTATGTTATATCCAGGCCATGCCAAGGGTTAGTCTGGAGCAGAACTTGGTTTACACCACAAAATATGACAAGGGGACAGGTTTTTAAGGGGTACTTTGCTTGACTAAGATTTAGCTACGCCTGCCAAGCTTAGTCTTGGCCAAGGAAGAGAAAAGGTACCAAGGACCACGGATCCCACTATTTTGGTTATGTCCTATGTCTGCTAAGAGCATGGGTGGACTTTGTTCCAAGTTTTAACACATGTGCATGGCATTTAATTTCTGCAGCTGTTCTCTAAAGATTTTTCAGCAATGTTTCAGGCTCTGTGCAGTTTCAGAGCCCCAGAGTTGTGAAGAATGGGCAGCCTGGACTCAGGGCTGTGTGTCAGAGACACCTTTTCTGCCCTGGCTCTTTTTACCCCCTGCTTTCCTGCACATGCCTGCACAGTGCCTCCTGTTTCCCCTTCCCATCTTTGATCCAGTGCAGCTGAACACATCAGGAGGAGGGAAAGGAAGGATGTACAGACAGGTAGAACCACAGAGACCTTTCCTGGTCTGATCCTTCCTGCTCTCACCAGCTGCTCTGAGTGACCTGTCCTGCTCCCACCAGGCTTCAGTGCCCAGGGTATGAGAAAACCCCACTGATAATCCATATGAGGGACTAACTACAGCACCCAGGGTCTCTGCCTCCCAGGACAGAGCCTGCCCAGTACAGATGATGTTGATGCTCTCCAACCTTACCCTCTTCTCCAGCTTTATTTCTCTTGCAGACTAAAACTGTTTTTGTCAGAGCTGGATGCCAAATACCACCTATAACTTCAGCTTACCTGACTTATGAATGCACATCAGTCCAAATGCAGTTTTCTTGATGCACTGGGAATCCACTGCTTAAGTGCTAATTGCTTCAATTCTGAAATCACTGCTAGAAAGGGTCTGAACATTTCATTTCCTCTCCCTTATCCCAAGGGGTTAGGTGGGCATTTTTTTGCTTTATTTTCTAGGATGGGAATTTCTGATCCTGATGCTGGCAGGGAAGGGTGGGTAAGTGTTTGGGAGGGATGGCAGCTCTGTGCTGTGACACCCTGGGCAATCAGTCAGGGCCCGTGTCACACCCCTCTGTGTCCAAACCCCAAGGATGCTGTGACCACAGGTGTCCCACCCCCTGTGCAGTGTTCAGTATACACATACACATTAGAGAGGAGAAGGTTAAAAGTCCTGCTGGGTTTGCTCTGCTCATGGAGATCAGAGGGTTTGAATGGCTTTTCAGGCAGCTCACTACCTCATTAAAACACTGACTGCATAGCCAGTGGGCTAATTAGTTGACTACCAATAAAAGCCAGGGATGTTTTAGGGGTGCTGTAAAAGGGTTAACAGCTTGTGTTCCTTCCAATCTTGATTTAGGTACACTAATTTCATGCTATAAATTCAGACTCAATCTCATGAGTGTGTGTCATACACTTGAGTTGTAATTGTTTGTATTCTTAACATACAAACACTTTCTGACCAATTTATCTATAGCACACTGTTACTCCTCAGCCCAAGGTGTCCTTGTGTCAGAGGTGACTCTTTGAAGCCCATGCCATCTGTACTCACTGGCCAGGCAAAAGAAGTGTTGCTGCCGTGTTTTGTCACAGCTGTAGGAGCTCAGGGACTGAAGTCAGTCTATTCCTGCAGCCAGACCCCACTGACAGGGGTTAAAGAAAAGTGAGGTGCTACTGGCTGACAGTTGTATGGACAGACGAGTGAGTTTAAATGATCAGATTAAAAAACCAGAGTTGAGATGGATTTCATCATAAG
This sequence comes from Chiroxiphia lanceolata, assembly GCF_009829145.1. NCBI lineage: Eukaryota > Metazoa > Chordata > Aves > Passeriformes > Pipridae > Chiroxiphia > Chiroxiphia lanceolata. Next base: position 396,032 of record NC_045644.1, read on the forward strand.
CTCGTGGGTTCTTCAGAAGATATGTGACAGCTTTTTGCTGGGTACCTGTTCTTTCACAGAAAAATGCCAGAGATGTCTACACTCTGCCAAAAGCTGAGTGGGCTCTTGGCTACAGAGGTGGGATTCAGCTGAGAGGCTGCAATTTCAAACCTTCTGGCCAACACAGGACATGTAATGTAATTCCCAGATGAAAAGATGCAGGAGTTATGCCCTTGACACTTGGCCCTTTTAAGAGAGGTCAGCTGCATGCAGAACAGAGGAAAAAAATAATTTCCCTTCTTTTGGGGAAGCTTTGCTAAGGTAGCATGCTCTTTATTGGACTTTGCTGTGAGTTTGCAGGGTGCCAGCTCAGGCACTCTCTTTTCTTTTGGGGTACATTCTACAGACCTGAAGTACCTTTATCACCATAACCCTGAACAAGGGCTTGGCTGTCTAAGCCATCTCTGTCCCAATGGTCCTGCTTCCTCTGGCTGCACTTTGTGCAGTCTGAAATGTTTTCCCAGCATCAAGGGAGCTGCTTGAGCATGGCTGATTTTGCCCTGGGAGAGGCAGCCCCTCGGTGTTTAACTGGGGCTCCTCCCAGACAAGGCAATGGGAGCTTGCACCCGAGTGGAAAGGTTGGCTTTTGTCTTTAGGGCAAAGCAGTGCTGAACTGTTGCTCCTTGCCCCAGGAAGGGAGTGAGCCAGCTAGCCAGCAAGTTCATTTTAGGAATTGTGGATACACAGTCTAATATATTCTGACAGGTCTGAGCAAAGAACGACATCAGTGCTCATTTGGTTTTGAACCTTATGATGAGGAACTTGTTCCCAGAGAAATAATGTTTCTCTGAATTCAGACAAATTTGGCCTTTCTTTTTTTTTAAAAAAAAAAAAAGGCAAAATTTAGATGGTAAATGGCTGGGAGAATCTAGAATATTTTCCTAAATTTCATATAATGTAAATATTAGGGAAAAAAAATGGGAACACAAATTTGAGGTTGTCACTTCTAGCAGTGACTTCTAAAAACCATGCTGTAAGGGATCAGCAGAGGGGACATGTCCCCTTGACCTGCATTAAACTTTGACTGCCTCAGGGTCTTTTGAGGAAGCTTGAAAGGCATCTTGAATCCAGAGAAATACTGTGGGGTTTCCTCCAGCTGAGGGGCACCACTGAGGGCAGAGGGACATGTCCCAAGCCCCTGGAGCCTGGCTCTGCAGGCAGTGGTGTGGGCAGAGCTGAGCTGGCAGGCAAGGCTGAGTCAGCACTTCCACCTCTTGTTATCCTTCGTGTCTGGGTTACTGAAGGTCCAGAAATTCAGAAGACATCTGTGAGCACTGAAATTCATAGGGCTGGGCAGGCTCAGCCAAACCCAGGCTTTGCTGCACGGGCTGTCTGGCTGCTACCTACAGGATGTTGGGAGAAAATTCCCATTTCTAGGGGACAGACATCCCTGTGGCTGTCTCTTGGTATTTTCAGGGTCGAGACCTCCACATCTCCTCACGTGGTGGAGGCACCATCTCTCAGATGACAGAGGCACAGGGTCAGAGCCTGTGCTTCTTACACAACAGGGCTCTGGTATTGCCCCAGGAGACTGGGTAAAGACCAGAAGATTGTAGTTTTAACTAATCATTTGTACAACAGTCAGACCTCATGAACTTTCCAAATGTCATCAAGCTCACTGCAAACTTTCACATTATGAAATACCTTAACCTTTATTGTAGAATTTCTAGGAGAATAGAAATATATAAAAAGTTAGTCTTCAGTGATTTTACATTGTGTTCTACCTAATGTTAATCAACATGTGATGCTTGACAAATAGGACTGTAAAAAGTGTGATGTGTTACGTAAAAGCACCAATTCTTTGCATGGCCCTTTGTTCATAGCCAAAAGAAACATTTACTTCTATTTTTCCCCTCCCCTTCTTTCTCTAAGGATCCATCTGCTTTGCCAACATGGCTATTGCTATGCTTGAACCAGCCTTACCCATCTGGATGATGGAGACCATGTGCTCAAAAAAATGGCAGCTTGGTAAAGTACAGTATACTATTTGCATCTCTCTATTTTGTCTGATGATTGTGTCAGTTCTGGTCCTGTTAATGATTATATGCTTCAGGGGGGGAATTTTTTTTTATGGTCTTTAAATTTTCACTGCTATACCTGCACAGTTACAAACATTGGTCTGTAAGAAAAATAGAAAGTTGTTGATAGACAGATTGATGTTGCTGCAACAGAGGCTCCAGTAAGAGGCAACACTACAGCTGAAGGGGGAATCCAGCTCTGTTGGGAACCCCAGCAGCACATCTGGCAGTGAGTGTTGGCAGGGCCAGCTGCAGGATGCCTGTTGAGCTGCAGAGCCAGTCTCTCAGGGCAAAACAATTTGTTTGGGTTTTTTTCCTAGAGGGAGTCCATCCTCAGTTCCCAGTGGGAATTGCCAGGGGCAGGCACAGAGATCTGCAGCAGCCACACTGCTTGGGGCAAAGCACATTTGTGCCAGTACACACACCTTCCAGGCTGCTCCTGCTGCCATGTGGAGGAACATTTTACTGAAAATGTGGCCACAAGGAGCACTTTCCCTTGAATTTGATAGGTTTAATGTCCTTCTAGTGGTTACTTTCCACAGAAAGCAGTGGGAGAACCCCAGCTTGGACCTCTTTATAACCTTTATAACACAGTCTCAGGAAACCAGTGCCCACAGGCAAACAGGGAACGTGCCCCATGTGTCAGGTTAGACTTGTGAGAAATAGAAACCCAATCGGGCAATTTCCAATCAGAATTTATTATATGATAAAAGCAAAATCAGCGCTGGGTGATCAGGGAAGGGGTTCAACAACTCCCAACGCCTGTCACACCCAAAGAAGACAGTTGTTCTACATTTATTTCCAGCTACTACATGAATATTCATTATACATAAGTATAAACATTACACATTGTTAGGTACATGAGTATAAACATTATTTCTTAACAAGAATGTTATCTATAAGCATAATATATTGTTAAATCAGACATTCAGCAGATGTTTGCTTGTTATCTATAAATTTTAAGAAAGGTGCTATTATCTAGCTAACTAAACAAAATTCTCTCACTATAAATCCTATACAAGGTAAAAGGGAGGTAACTTGTTTTACCTCTTTGTAGGGGCCCAATTAAGTTTTACAATTTGTTTTTCTTTTCTCTCTCCAGGTCATATTGACCTTACACTGTTTTCTCTTAATTAGCTCGAATCATTTTCTCAGTTTCTCACAGACTGGAGACTAAAGCTGGGGCAGTTACTCTCTCTTTGAGGTGAACAGGAAGGGAAAAAACCCACCAGAAAATAGACAAAATTCCAGTGAGAGTCAAACTGTGTGTGAGAGGTTGATGTGAATATTCTTAATTGGAGTATGCTCAATATCTATTTGATAAATGTAATGATGTCTTCTGTGCTGTGATGTTTCATGAGGGTATTTTTTAATATCAGTATATGGCTTTTGAAAGAAAAAGAAAAATCCTTCATTTAAATGATGTTCAGGCAGCATCTGACTGAGACCCCTACTCTGTGTCAGTGCAAGTGTCCCTGCACCATATAGAGACACAAACCTTGGCTCTAATTATTGCAATTCAGCCCTAGGGTGGCCACAGGTGCAGTTTTTAATGTGCTGCTGTACTGTCGAACATGGGAATGACTTCTGGCCTGTACTATAGCAAAGTGAATATGCAAACTTAGATACATTGAAACTCGCAAAGGAAAAATAAATGTTGCTTATCTACCTTCCTCACCAGAGTTTCATATTACTGGTGCAATAGAAATGAGATTTACAAATCTTCTCGTTGACCAGAGGTTCCTAGAAGGAAAATATCCATTTTAAATTAAGATTAACTTTACCCCTTAATGATACAAGTAATTGACTCCATTACACTTTGTCTGATTTCACAGCATCAATTAAAGTTTTTAAGCCTCTTAAATTATATCTTGAACTGCAGGGTTTTAAGCAAATGGTTATCTTATGCAATTGGAGATCCAGCTGTTTGAAGCACAATCTGAAGAAGGTATAAAGAACCTTGATTGGCCCAACTGATGTTACTGTGCATAAAGCTTATTTACAAATCACGGTTCTGCTTCAGTATCCACAGCTTGCACACCGACCTGCAACTCTTATTTAAGTTTGCCTTTGCAGTATTGCTTCTCTTTTACAGCTGTGCAGGTCTGCTCTGTGTGACAGTTTGGTACAACCAGACAGCTCCAAGCAGTAGCTGTGGTTACACAGGTGAAAATGAAACCTTTCCCCAGCACCACCACTGTAACCCACAAGGATTTTAATCACAGGATATTGCTGTGCTAAAAATTACCTCTTGATTTTTCTCTTATGACTATCAGAGAGATAGGAAGGAAGATGGATAGGCAGGAAATGAGAAAAATCCATGCTGCCTTGGTGAAAGATGGGGAGCATATACACTTGAAGGAAATGGTTTGATTGTGTCCTGCTATGTCACGGCTGCTTTCTAAATCTGAATTACCTGATTTAATGGGGACCAAATGAAAGACTTGTCACAGCATGCACCAATTTGTCAGAATTTCCTAGTTTTGTCAGGTTTTCCAGTTTGGTTTAAGATGCAAAGTTTAACAGGAACAAAACACTGTGTGTTATTTCTTCCTGGACACACGACCCATTCAGCACCACTGCACAAGGCTCTGGCATCAGGCACAGCCACCCTGGCCCTCTGCCTCTGTGGTATTTTCCCCAAGAATGCCTCCTCCTCCAGGGCAGCCCCTGCTCTCACCACACCTGCATCATCTCTGCTCTCGAGGCAGCAGTGGCACACCATGATCTCCACTGGCATTTCTTCCTTTGACATTTCCTCTCTGACTTATGTGTAGGGAGAGCAGGAATCCTGCAGCACAGACTGGAGCTGGCTTTTAAACCAGAGATGTTTCTGGTCACTGTGCAACCAAGCACTCCAGATATGGCTGCTGCTGTGAAAACCTCCAGGCTAGAAAAAATTGCTGGTCCCACCAGCCTGCTTTTCCAAGGGGGTGGGTGTGGGAGATGAGTCTGGGTACCCTCCCATCAGGGTCAGAAGGAATTTATTCAGGCACCCTCACTGCAAGTCATTACACATAATTTATTTTTTTTAAATTTAAACCAACAACCGATTCTTTAAAAAAATTAAAAATATGTTGGCTAAAAAGTTTCCAAACAAATATTTTAAGGTTTTTCACCCTTACATTTTTGATACGTGCTTGACTTCAGTCACTGGTCGACCAAGGACTGTATCATGGCCCCACAACCCTGCCTGCACCAGGAGGTCCCATGGCACTCAGAGGCCTGCAGGGTGACTGTCCCTGGCAGAGGCAGAGCAGCAGCAGTGCTGTCCCCTCCTGCCTGCAGGGTGACTGTCCCTGGCAGAGGCAGAGCAGCAGCAGTGCTGTCCCCTCCTGCCTGCAGGGTGACTGTCCCTGGCAGAGGCAGAGCAGCAGCAGTGCTGTCCCCTCCTGCAGGGCACTCCCCACCCCAGCCGTGCTGAGCACACCCTGCACACCCCTGTGGCTGCGGGCGAGCTGCTGTCCCTGACCCATCCCAAAGGTTATTGCAGTTCCACATAAACTTGCTCTTTGTTATTCTGTCCCCTCTCTCATAGCAGCTCTTGTAGCTGATGCTGAAAAACTCTTTTCAAAGGCATCACATCACCCCTGCATTTCACAGCTGATGTCCTTGGATTTCATGAGACAAACCGGATATTTGATTCTCTGGGCTGTGCACAAAGGCTCTGTTAGATGCACTCAGATCAAAATTACAGTGTCTGGGATTTATTAGTTTCTTCTAACACTTCACTAAAGTCCTTGCTGATAAAACCTCTCATTCATATTTTTCAGGTGTTGCTTTTCTCCCAGCTAGTGTCTCTTATCTCATTGGGACTAATCTTTTTGGGATACTCGCCCACAAAATTGGCAGGTATGCTTCATTTAAAATACTAATCATCTTCCAGTCTCCTCATGTACCATTTCCAGTGTTTCCCAGGGCAGTTTATTGATAGTGCAAATCATTAAACTTCATTCTATAGTAGCAAAATTGCTTCTTTGAACACATTGCTACTTTTGTTGTTTAAGCCAGCACTTCAGACATGACTTTGAGACATTCCAGATCAGCTCTAGGATCTCATTATTACCCATCTCTGAGTGATGTTTCTTCTTTGACAGGTGGCTTTGTGCTTTGCTGGGGATGCTAATCGTGGGAATAAGTATTTTATGTGTAAGTAGAAGATCATGTATCTTTCAAAGCATGTGGATGTTTGTGTGCTCATCTTCAAATGTGTGCTTTTCCTGTGAGATTTTGCTGAAGTTTCTGCTTTATGACATGGTATTATGCAATGTGTGCTTAATAGGTTCCAGATCAGATTTTTGAGTGCTTTCAAGTTTCAGTGCTTCAATTGTTTTAAGAAAATTGGCTTTGAAAGGAGGATGATTCTCTATTGAGCTGTCACTCAGTTTATTCTTGCTGATAATAGAAAGTGTGTCAGTGGTTTAATGGCACAGTTGTCTGAAATGACAGTTCAGAACAAGGATCAAACTCTAACATCTCTATAAACTGTGCCAGAACTACTTGGAGAATTTATCTTAGAAAAAGAAACTAACCTCATTAGCATGTGCAGAGTGACATAACTGACTGCCTGAAATTTCCTTTACAGGTACCATTTGCTAAAAACATTTATGGGCTCATAGCACCAACCTTTGGAGTTGGATTTGCCATTGGTAAGAAAATTTACAATTACTTCTTACAGTCTGTTGTTATGTAAAAATGATTTTATGTGAAGTTACAATTAGTTTTGTTGCCCCTCTGATGTGACAGTAGTGAAGTCTGAGTGTGACCCAAACTGGTAATCCCAAGAAGGATTAAAGGACAGTGCTTAAGGAGTTTGTACCAGGCTGCTTTAGACAAGCTGGATTGCTGAGTCTGTCCAGAATGGCTCCGTTGGCCTAAACAGATCTTTTGAACTGTCCAAGAATGTAAACATCTTTTTCAGAAATGAAGCCATGCACTGCCTCAAACCCACACTCTTCTTTGTTGTGGAAAAGAATTATACAGACATTTCACAGAAAAAAAAAGTCTTGAAATTTTCTACCTAAGATAGGAATTCCCAAGCCCATGAGCAGGTACTTCAGGTAATGTGTGTGAGCATGCAGGCAGGCTGGAGTGGGCACTGGGGCTTGGGTTTCAGCCCTTGGCTGGTCAGAAAATGTTTTAGGGCATCTTAACGCAGGAGGGATGTGCAGTTAGGAAAGAACTTCCAGGCACAACCACAGATCCCCACTGTCTGAGCACTTCTGTCAGCTGCCTGTGCTGCTTCTTACAAGCAGTGAAGGTGAGGCTCAAAAGATATGATAAAAACACTATAAATAATTTTGACTGACTGAAGGCTGATGCAATCTTTTAGGCCTAGATTAAGTGTAAGTTCATACCAAATAGATTTCCCCTAAATAAAAGCTACTTGGCTGGTAATGTGGGATGGGAGCCTTTGCACAGACAGTCGCTGGGAAGTGCTGGATGTGCTCCAAGCTCACATGTCTCTTGTCCTCTGGCAAGTGTCACATGTATGTGTGTGTACATGTCCATACATGACCTCAGACACAGCAAAGACCATAAAAAACAAAGCTAATACAGACTGTTCCTACACAAATCTTTTGCCTAGTTCGGAACACGCACCCTTTTAGCTGCTTTTGCATCCCTTCTTAGCACGTGGTTCGCCAAGACATTAAAAGGAGAAAAAAATAAAGGCAGTGTTTTCCTGAAAGGTGTGTTCCTCCCTCCCCCCAGGAATGGTGGACTCCTCCATGATGCCCATCATGGGCTACCTCGTGGACCTGCGCCACGTGTCCGTCTATGGCAGCGTCTACGCCATCGCCGACGTCGCCTTCTGCATGGGCTTTGCCATAGGTGAGTGTCCTTCTGCATGGGCTTTGCCATAGGTGAGTGTCCTTCTGCATGGGCTTTGCCATAGGTGAGTGTCCTTCTGCATGGGCTTTGCCATAGGTGAGTGTCCTTCTGCATGGGCTTTACCATAGGTGAGTGTCCTTCTGCATGGGCTTTGCCATAGGTGAGTGAGTGTCCTTCTGCATGGGCTTTGCCATGGGTGAGTGTCCTTCTGCATGGGCTTTGCCATAGGTGAGTGAGTGTCCTTCTGCATGGGCTTTGCCATAGGTGAGTGAGTGTCCTTCTGCATGGGCTTTGCCATGGGTGAGTGTCCTTCTGCATGGGCTTTGCCATAGGTGAGTGCCCTTCCCCTGCATGGGCTTTGCCATAGGTGAGTGCCCTTCTGCTGCCTGGAGAGCACAGCCAGAAACAGGGGATTTGCTGCAATGCCAGCTGTGAATCCCAGGGGCATTTGCAGGTTTTATGAGCACAGGTTCTTATTTCCTGGAAGAAATAAAGCAGAGGGAATTGTGTTTGGCATCTGCTCCCCTCCTCTGCCACGGTGTTGTGCTCACTTCATCAGCTGTGAGAGGCTGGAAGCTGTCAGGCCCTGAACACAGACAGGATATTCCCAGGAAAGAGTCCTTGAACATTTAAAACTACCACCACAGCTGTGCTCTCAGTGCTCTGTGAGAGGGATAACTCCCCACTGACCCCCTGCCTCCTTGAGTGCATGATTCAGATGCCCTCAGGAACATCTCTAATTTCTTCAGTGAGTGTGGAGTATGGAGCCAGGAAAGTCTTATAAGTACAAACATGTCCTTACATTCCCCAAATCAATTTGTAAAGCAAGAGTTTTGAATATAAAATTACTGCTGTTTAAGTGGCTGCTGCAAATTTTGTGCCTGAGCCATGTCCAGAAAAGGGTTTTTATCTATACAAGGTCCCTCTGCTGGTGGTGCCATTGCAAAGGCCATTGGATTCCCATGGCTCATGACAATTATAGGGATTGTGGATATCCTCTTCGCTCCCCTGTGCTTTTTCCTTCGAAGTCCACCTGCCAAAGAGGAGAAAATGGTAAGCACAACTTGGCTTCTTTCTTTTGTTTTGGTTTTTTTTCCCATGAAACAAATGATAATTTATTTCTGCATCTTTGCCTCTTAGTTCCTCAAAATAGGACCAGCACAGTGTATTTCACCCTCAAGCATCATCTTTGGAATGAACTCCCCTTTCTTTTTATGTCCGTGATGTATGAAGACAAACTCATTATTTGTTAGGGGTTACAAAGGCACACATTTGATTATCAACAGACAGGGTCCAGCAGACATTCCTCTGCAGCAGCATATGCTCTGGGGGAGTCAGCATAAAATGCATTTTTGTTTTCCTCGAAGAGCCAGAACTGTATTGACCAATTGACCAAATTATTCCCCATGCCTCAACCTATTTTTTTCCCATGGTCCTCTACAGGATAGTTTGCATCATATTTTTTCCTCCTTCTTCCTCCAAACTGTTCACCTGCCATTGATGACTTCTCTTACTCAACCTGTACCACAGGTCTTCTCTTTTTTTTTTAAGTATAAAGTTGCCAATGCCTTAATTTTTTAAGGCAGGCAGTGCTCCCCAGCCACTGTATGATGTGCAAGCAGAGTGATTCTTGGCCAAACCAACATCTTGCCCAGCCCTGCAGTGGGTCTTTAGGGATGAGCCTCAGATCAGGTGAATGTGCTGTGATGCATCCCTAAAATTAGGGGCTGAGAGGACTAAGTCAAAAATGACACTGTGACTAACAGCCTTTAGCAGACTTTCTGAACAGGGCTGACTTGGGTCCAAAATGTAGTTGTTAATTGTTTATTCAGGTGAAAAGAAAGTGTAATTTTGCATGGTCATGGTTTTATTAAGCAGTGCCACATCTCTGCAGGGTAAGGACAGCATCTGCTAGATATGCTGCTCACACTTTGATATGGCAGGAGCACAGAAGGTGGAAAATTGAATCTCGCTGAAATAGTGGCACAAGTGAGGCCAGAGACCTTCTGTTTCACAAATATTTGGACTGCAGAATCCTAGAGATTCCAGTTAATCCCTTGTCATGACCTTTGCCGGCTGAGCAGGCTGAGTTTGTTTGGGTTTTTTTACATTGACTGAGGCTGAGGAACAGAAAGAAAACACCACCAAAAAGCTGCTGCTCTTTGCTGGCTCTACGAAGTTTACCCTGGTCCCTGCCAAGAGCTGCACTTGTAACGTGGCAGCCCCTGAAGGGACAGGATCTGTCCCCATGGCTCCAAACCCTTCCAGGGTCTGCCACCTCCAAGCTACCTGTCAGTGCCCAGTTCCTCCTGCTCCCGGGGTGGCCGATGGCAGTGACCTGATGTGCCATTTCTATCCCGTTTGAAGAGAGTCAAAAGGAGGGTCTCAGCACTGTGCTCTTTGCATCATTAATTAAAACCCAAACTTAATCACGTTCAGCACGAATACGCTACACAGCTGCTCCAAAAGTCATAGGAAAATTCATCCCAAAGAATGTAATATTGTAATTGGCCCCTCACCATGACAACCACTTTTAGCTTGCCACGGGTGACAAGGCAAAATATTTGGTCACGGAGTTCTGGAGTTTCTCCACAGAAAGGGGGGTCGGGGACAAAAGCAGTGCAGGTGATTTGGCTTGGGGCAGTTGGGCTCCCCTTGACCTCCTGCCCTGCTTTTAATGGAGATTAAACACGGGGCAAATGACTATAACTGGAGAGCAGGCAGATGTATTTCAGGAACACATGGGCTGGAATACTGGTTAGAAATTTGCTGGGGATGTCTTTAGGGTCAAGATCCCGCCTCCCACAGACCTATGGACTTGATTTACTCCAACTGGAATTTGGGTCCTGCTTCCAGGGAGAAGAGGTGAATCCCCGGATGGTGCAGCACGAGGGCTGGGTGCTGGATCAGCCCCAGGCTCGGCTGGATGCCAAGCAGAAATGCTAATGCTCACCCTCTGGTTTCTTTCAGGCAATACTGATGGATCACAACTGTCCTGTGAAAACAAAAATGTACACCCAGAACAACATCCAGTCCTACCCCATAGGTGAAGAAGAAGAATATGAGAGCGATGAATAACAGAAAAGCCATATAACATATTCTGGTGTACAAAATGCTGTGGTTCATGTGAAACATTTCATCCAGAAATAGGTTTTAGTCGTACTGTACATTTACTAGTGAAATGGTCAAACAAACCAAAGGTATATTATTCACTGCCCGTGGTTATCAAGCAGACTGCTAACCGCCTTACAAGGGGGGAAAAGCTTTTATAGAGGATTTGTATAGTGTTAATCTTTGTGTATTTCATTTTATTGAATATTACACTATATTTTTTATTAAATGTGTAGTATAAATCTGTATAACGTGAATTTTAACTATTTGGTTTTTAAAGTTAACTCGTTGACAGTATTTCATATTTTATTTGAAGTCATATGTTACTGTCAAGAGCCTTCTTTCTAATCTGATTGGAAACCTAAAAAAAGGCAAAGCTGAGGGAAAACCTATTCAATTTGAATCCTTTAAAGTGGTACCCTGTAAGTACGTTGAGAGGAGCTGAAGGCTGAATTCAGCGTGGACAGCACTGTCGCTTTTTTCATCAGCTTCAGGTTGTAATAATATACATATAAAAATAAATAAAAGGCTCCATTTCCTTGCCAACTTAAATAAGGAGCTCTCTCTGAACCACTCATGAAATGTTGGGAAAACCAGGATGTTAAACAGAGGAGTGTATTACTATTGGTAGTATTTAATGAAGTTTTAATCAACCAGTTTTGCAATAAGAAGCCCCCCCCCACACACTCCAGGTAACCAAGTAGGTATGAGTAGGCACTGTTCCTTTCCCTTAGAGGGAGCGAGAACAGCACGAGGATCCCTTTTTATATTTCTATCTTTTGACTCTTTTAATGTATCTCGACTTTATTTTAGTTGCATCTTAAGTGACTTGTTAAGGAAAGCTGCAGTATTGCAGTATTTTGTCTTAGCAGGTACTGACAGTGAGCTGCTAACTTAAGCAGTTCAAACAAACTACTCTTTTACATGCATTTGCATACACTGCCAGAAATTCAATATATATATTTATTTTTTTAAAGTGAGTTAAATTATCATCTTTGCTAAAAAAAAAAAATAAATGGAAGAAATAACCAGTTTGTTGCCAATCTAAATCTCAACATCTGGGGACACAGTCCAATACAGGTAAAGTATTAGACAGTCCCTATCTGCACTTAGAAAAAACACTTGGGAAAAAAGCATTTTAAAACAATCCCCATGTCCTTCTCATCTGTGGTGTATCATTTCACTTGTAAAATTAAAATCTTGATGTGCCTTCTTTCATGTAATTGCAGATGTTTTATGTACTACAGCATAGATACTATGTTTACATATAGTTTTGTAAAGCGTATATACTATGGTCAGAAAATATGAGAAATATAGTGGATCAAACTTCAAGTATTGCTCTGTCAATAATTACACATTGAGAACACATTAAAATAAAGTTATCTGACAGAAGTTCATGACCTATTGTAATAAAGTGGAAAAAAATTAAAAAAGAAAGAATCCCCCTCATAATTTGCCTTATGCATTGTGTTTTACCAAGGGGGGAAAGCCAACAAGTATTTCAGGTGGTGCGAAAAAACTCCTCAGAGCTGTTCAGTTGTAACTCAGGACAAGTATTTTCATTCCAGGCTATAAACATGTGAAACTCGTTTAAGTGACTGTGATACTTCCAAAATCAGTCTGTCATGTGCCTACTGGTGTGAGATTTAACTGTCTGGAAATAGGTAAGGCCCAGATGTGCAGTACCAGGAGACACAGCTGGGAGTTCCTGTGATAGGAGTGAAGTCGAAGAAAGCTCCCAAGGGGCTGAACTGGTGTGAGAGGCCAAGCACGGCCTGGGCCTGATTTCAAAAAATCCACTTCCAGAGTTTCTGTAGTGGTGCATTTGCAGCTGCATTCTTTTGGACATATGTAACAGAGGGAAATCCTTCCTTCCAAGCTGAGGTGTTTGCAGACAGACATCAGTGCAGCACAAACCAAGACCTGTCATATCCTGAGTCACGGAGTAAGTAACAACTGTGCAGGTCGATGACTATTTACGTTGGGCTCAGATGTTACTTTGCCCCAAGAGAAGTCATTTTACTTAACTCCACTGAACTCTTTTGGTCAACACCCAAGTGTTAATCCAATTAAATTTGAAACAACACACCAAGGTTAGAATTCTAAATTATTACAGGACGTGTTTTTTTTTTTTTTTGCCAGCTGATTAATCAATGTATTGCTTAAATTCACAAGTATGAAAGCAATTCAAACATAGAAACTCACGTATATTTTTAAAAAGCACATAATGGCTGACTTTATTGCTTTGTTTTGTGTTTTTGAGCACATCAAAATGAAGGAGGAGTTGGCATTAATCTGCAGCACGACTCTGAGAAGAGCAAAGGCTGGATTGACTGCTCCCATTCCCCCCCTGCAGATGGAGCCAGGTTTCTGCTGGGCCCTGGGGAGCAGCCCCTCACCCTGATCTGCTGAGCAGACCCCAGGGTTCAGTGTGACTCCCTCTGCTCTTGCTCCTGCAGGAGTCAGAGGAAGACAGAATTCAGAGCCACACAGACACCCGTGTTCACACGCTCCATGGCCCTTTTCCCCACACCCAGATATTTAGCAGTTGTTTTGGATTTTTGGAGTAATAAGTAACCAAACACTTTTTGCTGACAGCCAGGAAGAAATTTTACTTGCTGAAAATATCCAAAAATTTCCATTCTGTCCGGGAAAAATTTGGCTTCTTTCCTGTTTTGCATGTTTTGATCTGTGTCAATTCACCTGTGATAGTCACTTAGTTCATTCTCTCTCATGACTTATTCCTCCTCTGTATTTGTAAACTTCCACAAATGCTTTATTTCAAATTTGAGAGGAAAAAAACCCCAGCATACAGGTAGGGAATTACAAGGAAAAGCTGATAGATAAAGATGAGCTAGGAAGAAGTAAGGATTTGTTTAGCATCCATTAGCATTTTCTGAAGGACAGAGCTAGTCAGAGGAAACAATTTTCTCCCCTGATGTAACTCTGGTGGCAGTCACTATCAGCACTACTGCCTTAAATTCTTATTTGTGCAGTGCTCAGAGGTCTTAAAAAAACCCACAAATGTCCTTAGCATTCCATAAGATTCTCTAGCTACACAAAGAATCAACTGAAATCACCATTTTGAAAGCAATCTGCCTACTATTAAGCTGTGTAGAATAAAAATAAATGTATATGCAAATAGAGAAAATGCATAAAAGCCTAATTAATCGAGCAGTTTGAGGTTAATGCAAAAAGCGGTTTTCTCCCAAAGATCTTTCCTTCAAGTGGTAGCTTTAAATGACAAACTACTGCAATAGAAATCTTTAAAAAATACTGACACGATGCAAAGAAGTTGATAATTTAGCAAAACTATTTTATTAAAGCTTATTCTCATGATAAAATAATAGCCAACAAAATCATATTAGGCAGGTTTTCTGCAAATGTGTGTAGCTGCCACCCATTCAGATGTCATTAAGTCAAGATATTCTTGTTTTCTGTGGTATTCTTTATTTTCAGCTATTTACAGTCAAGCATAAAGCAAAGATTACATCAGGAATGTAGAATTACAATTTCCCCCTCGAGATTCACTGTTTATTGTAATTAATGCCAGACAGAAATTTATGTTTTCCTTCTTACCACTAAAATACAACTATTTTGCCCTTTTCCCACTCGGTATATTTAAAAATATTGCACTACGTTTAATTTTCCTCTTACAATCATCATCATCAGCAACACTTTAGGAAAACTATATCCAGCTTTTTTTACCCACTGTGTTACAAGAGTCAATTTAAAACCATGAATGTTTTGTTGAAATCAGTATTTGCATTGTTTTCACAGCTCCTTCATGTGCACCAGGGTTTAAATGAAGCACTTGGATATATTTGAAAACCTCTATAGTAGTCCATAAGAGCAAACACTGCTGGGGATTGAGTGCAGATCACCACCAATGGTAAGCCACCGAGAAATGGAGTGGGGAACTCTTAATACGCATCTCAAGCGAGTACAGGTTAAATAACTTCGAATCAGTAAGGAACGCTGATTTTGTGCGATTATTTGCTGAAGCTTAATTTCAGAGTGTGTCACATGCCTACTGTAGCATGGATAGTGTTTTCCATACATCAACTAAGTATCAACTGCCCAGAACTCACAAAAAAGTGCAAGTAGTTGCATGAATGGAGTAACCATTTTTTTTTTAGAAGCACAGGTATGCTGTTCCATGGTGAAAACCACTGCTTCTTAATTTTGCCCATCACAGAATAAACTGAGAAGCAAATCCAAAGGAGAGGTACATTACAGATGACCTCAAAAATCAAAGGAGTTAATTACCATCTTAAACTCCACTCCCACAAAGGCTTTTTTTTCTACTACCAGCGATACCAGTGATAATGATACGAGTACCTAACACAGTACCTAAAATAAAGATGATATTTTGTACAAAACTTCTACACACAGAAGATGAAACAAAGACACGTTTACAGGAAATAAATAAGAACAATGGCCTTAGCCAGGATATGCTAAGATCCACAGTTTACACATAGCACAAGACCAGACAGTTCTTTTCCAAAGCAGCTGCTGAACTTCTGCCTCATCTCTACTGGACTCACATACTGACTCAAATCAAACGTTATATACACTATAGGACATTTTGCTGACAAAGGTGATCCTTGTCCTCAGACTGTATCTTTTGTCTGAGAAGCTGAATGCAACTTACCACTATATGACTACTCAAAAGTGTTTAGAGAACATGTTGAGCTATTATTTTGTACCTTAAGCTTTCCAAAATGATAGTCTGCAGCAAAATATTCCTTATTTTTCTATTACTTAAACCATCCTTACATGGTTTTTTACAGAATGCAATGAAACCTCCAACTCTTATGAAGACCACCTTTCCTTTATCAGGTTATCAGATCATACAACAACACTTAAACATATGTTTTTTTTCTGGAAGGCAATCAGCCTCTTATCTCAAAAATATTCCCAATTATTACGAGATACCAGCACGTACTTTGATATCTAATATTATTCAATCAGGATACAATAGCCCAAGGTTCTAAGGAGGATTTTTTTTTTAGCATAGCATTACTATATTTCATGTTAATCACAAACTATGAAAAGTTTTTGTATTTAACCAAAAGATGGGAAACAGAAGATATGCAATGATAACTTCAGTATTAGTAACAAGGTGAAAACTGAAGACCTTTTGTTTGCTTTCACGATATGTTTGGCAAAAAATACACAACTACGGAGAAGACATACAATAAAACTGTGATCAACACTTAAAGCCTGGCCCCTCAGTGACTTCTGGGTCAGTCATCAGCTTAGGCATGCAACAAGCTTATAATGCTTTCATCGTTCAATGGAAACTAAACATTTTGAAAATCCTGCCAGTTTCCCATTGAAAATAACAGCTAAAAAAACAAAAATAAGGGGAGGGGAAGTGGGGGCAAGTAATACATTAAGGAAATCACACACACTGATGTGAAATGGTAGGGTCATGTAATTAGAAAAAAATAAAAATAAGTTATTAAAAATAAATTTCCAATATAAACCCCAAGATGTAGTTCTAACCAGCCAGTTTAACAAAATGATGGTGCCGTAGCCGGAGAAGAACCATTATTAGCAATTAACTGTGGAGAAGCAGGACACATACATTACACCAGTGTTTTAATTTAATTTGTGTGTGTTTGGAGTTAAGTGCAAAGCATTCTTTCAGTCCATTCCTTCAAAGACTAAATCTGTAAATATCAGTCTACTGATTGAGGTGGGTCAACCGGTTCTTCCGATATGATGGTCAGTGTTGGAGCCTCCGTCAGACTGACATCTTCGCCATCCATCTCCTCTGCTACACCGCACTCCTCAGAATCCTTAGTCCCCCTCTTGGCCTGCCGCTCTGACAGCATGTTCTCCAGGGACTCGATGTCCTCGATGCCTGCCCTGTAGTGGATCATCAGCAGCGTCAGGGCCTGCAGTCTCTCCCCCGACTTGGCCAGCGCAGCAGCAATCAAGGCTTTTTTCCTCGTGTCGCTCGTCTCTTTTTCTTCTTTAACGAGCGAGTTGTTATTTTCCAGCTCCTGGTCTATCTCATTCTGCAGCTTATCCAACATAAACTCCAATTTCTGGAAGCGCTCCTCTGTGGGCAAACTCCTGTAGAGGTCGCGGCCGATCTCCTTGACGGCGATGAAGACGCTGTCGTCCAGCCCGCCCTCCTTGCGCACCAGCTTGATCCCGGTGCCCGCCGCGCGCTTCGAGGGGCTGCTGGGCCCGCTCAGCTCGGTGTCGCTGCTCTCGTTGTCAGAGGTGTTGGGGGTGTGCTTTGGCGAGGGCTCAGCCACCTCTGCTCCCTGCTCGGCCAGGCGGGCCTTGGGGACCTGCCGCAGGTTTAGCAGGCGGGTGCTCGTGTTGATGATATGCCTGGTCAGACCCGTGGTTCTGTTCACAGCCTTGGGCTCCGAATCTACGCGAGAGGACGTGGCTGGGGGAGCCTCCTGCCCTTCTGCTCTCCCACCTCCCACAGTTCGATCGGGCCGCTTCTCAGCTCCGGCACAAAAGGGCATCTCAGTCAAACATTTTTCTTGACATTTTTTATGGCAAACGTAAGCACAGAGCATGCACTGTGAAGCTGCTTTAGTCCATACTTTCTTTTTGCAGTAATCACACCAGGTTGGATTCTGAAACTGAGTATCTTGAAAGTTATGCTTGTGCTCCGTAAGAACCTGTCCCAAGAAAGGATCCTCTTTCTGAAGTGCACGAGCTTCTTCTTCGAAGTGACAATCCCTCTCTTTCTCCAGAACAACGCTTGAATCATCTACTTCACCTTCTTTTAAGTATTTGAATTGCAAAGTTATATCACCATAGCAAAATTTTTCATTGAAACCCTTATGGGTTGTCAAATTCCGCAGTGCTGTTCTACTGACTGCTGCTTTCGGGGTAGGAGCAGCCAGTTTAAATGTCCTAACAAATTCCATTGAGGATGTAGCTATACAATCTAAAGCAATTTCTTCAAGTTTTATGCTTGCATACCCTAAGCAGATAAAACCACCTGCTTTGAAAGGGTCTCTGCACCACAGTGCAACATTAAGGTACTTATGGTATCCTTCTACTTCAAACAGACAGGAGGATGTTCTCGTCCTCGGCCATCGGCCTTGCCGGGTTTTGTAAGGAATTTCTGGTGATTCCCACGGTCGGTGATCATCACTATCTTTGCTACTACGTGCAGTTTCTGAAAGTCCATCTTTTAATGGATCTTGCTTTGGTGCTGTTACTACTTTTGATACTGCTGGGTCTTCTAGCTGATCACTATTTTTAATTACCTTCTCTGTAGACTTTTCTCCATTATTTGTAGGCGGAGGTGGCCTCTCTGGTTTATCAGAACATACACCTGCAGTTTCTAACACATTTTGGCTTTCGCTGGGAGAAAAACTAGGCCTACTTTGTGGCCTAGGTGGCACAGGAGGCTTAGTGCTGGACCCTTGTGACTGTTTCCCCGACTGCTGTGACGCCTCTGAACTCTCGCTGCCTCTGGGTGCTGCCACTCTGGCCGTGTCTTTTTGCTGCGGTTTCGACGTTGTTTGGTGACTTCCCAAGTGCAGTTTCCGATTCAGGATCGGGGAAATAGTTCCCAGAGGTTTAGCAGCCAGTATTACCACTGAGCGTTTGGGGCTCGGATTTGTTGGCGGATCTTCTTTTTGGTCAGGTGGTTCACAAGCCAAGTCCTCAAACTCGGAATCAAAATCTCTGCTATCCACATCAGTTGCTACACTAGCCTGGTCATCTTCTGGCGGTGCCAAGAACGCAGTGTCTTCCAAATGTCCAAATCCATCCTGCAGTGCTGGACCGTGCTGATTATACCCAACAGGCCTTTCATAAAAGACTAAAACTCTGTCCCCAGCCTGTCTAATGAGCTTTAACACTTGGACAGTTGATGTGATTTTAACACCTATTAAAAAAAAGACAAAAATTGTTAAATTTTAATTATGGTAACAATCTAGATGACCAAAAATAGTCAACAAACATTGTTGCTCACTAACAAAGAAAATCAGTTATGACAGAGCTTAACTGAAACTTAACAGATGGATTCTTTCATTTTATTCATATAACTATATCACTTCAGGAGCTAGAAAAGACAATAACAAATGCCCAGTTCGTTGTTTCCTAATAATACTGTAATCTTGTGGAGTACTGTTGATTTGATATGCTAACATTTTTAACCTTGATTGTCTTACTGTAAGTCTGGACTTTTCAGCAGCAGACATTTAACAAAGGACTCAAAAAAGACGGGTATCTTTAAACACAGTTGTAATTAAAACAAAGCAGGCTAACAAAGAAAATAGTTCCAATAAGCTGGTAAATTATAGGCATGATGCTACATTCTCAGTGGGGCTGAAGAGCCAACTGAACCATCTTCCTCATCAGAACTTCCAATCATTTGATGTATCTCCAGCCTACGGTAAGATTCAAAAATTACATGCAAGCTAAAAATCTCTTGATGAGCACACAGCCCAAATAAGTAGAAATTACTTTTCCTTTGTTGTAAATCAGTCACCAATTGCCTGTTCAAAGCAACTGAAGACCCTCTTAAATCACTGGAGTACTGCAATGGGGATTTAGGCAGTATCTAATCACAAGAACTCATCGTAGTTGTTAAGTTCTGGTCTGTAAAACCTCTCAGGTGAAAATGTTAAACTCCCTGCTAGCACAGTTACACGAATGTTTTGGCTGTTCTGGAGGGTTCTATTTCTTTGTTTGGGGTTTGGTTCTTGTCAAATGTGCATTCAAGTTTATTTTGGATTTACCTAGCAAGGAGTAAATAAATATGCAAGAAAAGTGACCACAAATACATAAATGTTAGCTTTTCTTACGATTGCCAGGCATAACTGTAATTGTTGAGAAAGGCACTCTAGTTGAACAGCAGACACGTCCTCCCAGTTTGCAAGACATTATAAAAGCTGTCCCGTTACTCACTGCCAATGGCCAGCAGCCTGTCTCCTCTCTGCAGGTCAGCAGCTGCAGCAGGGGAGTTTGGAGTCACAGTTTCGATGACAACGTGTCCTGCATCCTCCTCCTTGGACTGCACCAGCCGGAGCGTGAGCCCCACACTCTGCAGATTCCCTTTCACCAGTTCTGCCTAGAGACAAAGAAGTCAAAAGTATCTCAGCTAAGCTGTCTGCAAGCTTTGTTTTTACTATTATTATCATCATGGCTATTAATGATAATTTAAATAAAATTATACTATTTAAATAAAATTAAAATAAAATTATATAATTGCTGTTATTAAAAGCAAATCATTATTAAAAATAAAATACATGAGGACACGCATTGACTTCATTGAGCAGATTAAATAGATTAACTGTCTGCCCATTAAGTTTGCACCTTTGGAGATCTTCACAAAAAGCCCCAGTCTAAAAAAGCTACAACTAAACACAGCTACATTGTACATTTCATTGGGAAGAAGTTTTATTAAAAGGAGCACTGTACCATCAATCTAGGTATCATTCTGAATACCACATTTGTGTGAGCAGCTCTTCAGTAGTCTACATGAAGGTGTTTGGAGTGAGAAAACTATTATGTACTTACACATTGCTAAAGCATATTTAAAACAAATCTCAATTAGCAATAGCCTAAGAAACTTGTTCGAAGTCTCAAACCCTCTCCTGCAAACCCCTTCCTCATACTTATATTGCAAGATAAACACAATTTCAACTCCATAATCTCAAATACCTTATTGTTAAAGAAAGAGCAGACTGAGGTGCAATCTCTGCAGTAATTTCATATCACACTCCTGCACAGATCTTGGTCTTGGTCAATTGTTTACAGACCTCAGTGTCTGAGATCTTTGGCAACTTTTTTCTTAATAAAAACAGTCCTTAATGAATTCAACAATATCCCTTTTTTCTCCCTAAAGCACATTCCTTCTGGACTGTTTCAAATGACTGTCTACTATCATTCCATCAACATTTACTCTGTTTGAAA
This sequence comes from Chiroxiphia lanceolata, assembly GCF_009829145.1. Classification (NCBI taxonomy): domain Eukaryota; kingdom Metazoa; phylum Chordata; class Aves; order Passeriformes; family Pipridae; genus Chiroxiphia; species Chiroxiphia lanceolata. Next base: position 416,944 of record NC_045644.1, read on the forward strand.
GGGGAACTCATATGTTTCAACTTCAAGGATAGAAATTTAATTTGCCTTTTTGATTCCCAAGAACAGAAAGACAGACACTGTAGAAAGCCTCCATAGGAAAGTTTATATTTGGTTTCAATTTAGTGAGTTCAGGTAGACAGCCCTCTCTGTCCCTCTACATTTACTCTGGGGCTGTTCAGCGGTGGATGTTTGAACTGTCTGGAGCTGATCCTGCTCTTTGGAGGATGCGTTCATTTACTTAGTTTTGTACAGTGGCTTTTCCACAGATAAAGTGGATTCCTTAATGTCAGTACATGGCTCTCCCCTTGGCTGCATGGCTTTCACTCCTTTCCTATCATCTTAAAAGCACCATATCTTATTTTTTTGCTAATTGTTGTTCAGTTTTTTCATAAATAAATATGTTATGCTCCCCAGCAGTTTGCTTAAGAACAGCATTGAGTCTGAAAAAGCAGATTTACATTAACTTTCTAAGCTTTGTCACTAATTTTCTGCATTTCCCACAGTCACCTAATCTTTTTTCCCAAACTTCTATTGTGAATACCCAGTAATGTACGTCAGAATAACAAGACCAATATGAGCTTAATTGCAGTTCCCCGATTCAAGGCTTTTCTAGAATGCAAAGAAGTAAATAGTTGCCTACAGAAACAACTGTGGTAGGGTTTTGGGGTGGGTTTTTGTTTGTTTGCTTGTTTTAATGTCAATCCCATCTACACCAAAAACTCTGTTGCATAATTACATTTTAAAAAATTTAAATAATAGACTCTTAAATGTTAAGAAACAAAGAAAAAGGATGTCTCTGAAAGAAGACAGAAATTAAAAAAAAAAGAATTGCTCTTCTGTTTAATCCTTTATTTATATACAATATAGTTTTAAGCTAGCAATTCACAAATGTTGCATGTGTTGTATGGAAACAACATGAAGAATTACTACAATTTCAAACAATACTAGTTGAATATTTTAACTGTCAAAACCACAAATGACATGAATTTGCTGTGGCAGCACGCAAACCTACAACAAAAACAACATCCAAAAATCACAAGAATATAGCTCTGCATAGTTATCAAACAAAGAGGAAACCATAATTTCTGAGCTTTGCTCAGAGTCCAAGTACTCAAATCTCAGTTTTCCTACGATGGTTCCTTTGTAAGTCTTGCTGTAAGTGATTAAGCTTGAAAAAATATTTCCAAATCCTTGTGTTTGAATTGAGAAGAAACTACCATAATGAAGATCAGAAAGTAAACTCTCACTTAAGGAACGCTGACAAACATGAAAATTACTAAGGGCTGAAAAGCAAATTATAACCATTTTCCCCCCTAATTTTTGTTAGTCCACTGAAGTAGAAAGCTGTTTAGAGAGAGAACTTCAGGAAAGAAATGGATGCTTAGGTACCACAGTGAAGGGAAAAAACCCCAAAATAAAACCCCAGGACCCTCTTCATACTCTGCTGTTCTGGCCATTTAATTACACTCCTTTAGGGATTAATCTATTATGATGATATATAGTTTTGTCTGAAATCTCACATTCTGGCTCTCAATGCCCAGAACTGGAGCTCATTAGTAAGACAGCATGTTTAGAGTGTTGGCCCATCAGGACAGACAGCCTGTTGGTTTGGCATCACTGCAGAAGAGACGTTGCTCCAAGTTTGGTTGCAACATGAGAGAACTCTTGCCCAAAAGTCTTTGAGCAGAGCAGAAAAACATCCAACTACTGAAGGACCCTGGCCACTGTGACACTGCCACAGGAGTTACCCCACACCACTCTGCTGCTCTCTTTTACAGCTGGGGATATTCTCCCCCACTCAAGAAGAGGCACAGAGTGGTAGGATTGCTTCAGAAAGTCACAAGCCTCAGAGAAGTGAAGGTCAGAAGGCAAACAAGAGCTGGTCCTGCAACACAAAGTATTCTGAACAAAGGGGGCAGTGGCTTCTAAGCACTGTTAGTACCTGCAGTCATGGCAAAATGCATGAGGAGCAGATATGGAGAAAGGGCAGCATTGGACAGTAAAAAGGAAAAAAATGTTCCCGCAAGCTCCTTCTTTGAGAGTTTGTCGGTACAGATTCTCATCCTCCTGAGCGTCCTTTGAATCCAAGGACTTCTTTGAGCACAACTCCACAGTGGATGATCTAACAGTGAAAATATTCCCTACTGCAAAGGACTGGAAACCCCCGAGGTGATCCCCAGCATTTCACTCTTCCCTCCTCCCCCAGGAAGAGACCACATGAAAGAACTGAGGGCCAGCTGGGACCAGAGCTCCGAAGGTATCTCAGAACATTTGGCTCCCATGCAGGGACACAGAGCACAGATTACAACAGGGATGACTCACTGATGGCAAGGAGACTTCCAATATTTCAGCAGTATCTGATGGAAAGCTGTTTTTTGGAAGGAGATGCCTTTGAACATAACGAGCAAAGTTCATCTCAACTTTTTATTAACTTTGGCACAGTCACAAGCTCTCTCACGAAGTAAACTGGTTTTATTTATCAACCCAAACCAGATGAATATTTTCCTTGATTTTTCTTTCTGGTAACTGCAAGTAATACCACAATATCTCAGGCTGGCTGCAAGGCAGGTAGAGGCTGTTTCAAGCTCTCAAACACTGTCCTCCTCAACAAGTACACTCACAAACTCAGGCACCTTCATAAACCCAGCACAGCTACTTTATGCCTTTCTGCCTCCCCCTCAAATTAAGACTTGATAATAAATGTGAAGAGCCAAAGACCTACTGGAAGGTTAGCAGAAAATTGTGGGTAATGAAAGGACATTTATTATCAAGGAAGTTCGCTGCAAGGGAGAAAAACTAACCAATTAGCTACACCGTATTAAAGCAAGCTTATTTTAATTTGACCTGATTAATAGCTCTGTTTTAGTAGTTCCTGAAAACCTTAGTAGTTATTTCAGTAAGGAGCAAGACAAAGCAGATATTACTACTTACTTGTCAGCAACAGGCACACATTCAAACTATTTTATACTGGACGAGTTAGAGCTAAACCGTGTCACAGAACTTAGAAAATGTACCATTTTTTAGAAAGTTAAGCAGCCTCCCGAAAATTGATTAAATACTTGTTGAGATTAATATGTAAAAAACCAGGAATGACTATCCAGGGAAAAAAAAAAAGGAAGCTCATTCATTATTTAAAAAAAAAACAAACCAACAACAAGAGAAGAGGACACAAAATGTCCATTCACTTTAAAATTAATAAAACATTTTGATGTGGAGCTGTGACTGCCCAACTTTTCCAGGACAAAGTCTATAAGCATCGATTTCCCAGGACAGGCTCTAGTTCATTTCTATGCATCAGAGTCTGAGCCACTGCAGAGCAAAACCCAGCGCTGCTCTCAGTTCAATACTGGACGTGTGCTCTGCAAACACAATGCAGCAGAAAATGAGGTTGTGTCTCACAGCCCTTCCTCACCCCAGCCTTGTCCTCCTGAAAGCCCAGCAGTCGAATGGCAGTGAAAACTAATTTTTCCAAACCTTTTTAAACATACTCAGACCAGACTCCACAGCTACACAGTGACTGTTCAGAAGTTTACAGCCTGTTAATACCATTGAAATGGCCAAATATTTACAGGAGTGTCAAAACATGATACAGTTTTCATCTTCAAATGCTTCACTAAATTATCAGTCTGAAATAATTGGCAAATACAATGGGATGATAAATTAACATCCCTTTTATAGGCAACAGATAAATGTGATGCCATCTCATTTACTATTTGCTTCCAAAACTGTAAATATGAAGTTAGATCGTTTTTGAATACAGAGGTAAGAATGTCACCAGTAATACTGTATTCTCATAACTGGAACATAAATTAACATTAGATACAGAACTCCCACTCAGTATTTCTAAGACATAATAAATAATGTCCATTAATGAATATGGAGATTGCAACATCTAGAAAAGTACATATAACAACCTCTTACTAAGAGTGTAACATCGTTCAGCTAAACTTACAAAACTGTTGGATGCACACAAAAATAGAAAGTCACAAAACTGAGCCACCGCAAGATAATTAGAGCATAAAACTTTTTCTTAAAAACCAAATTGGTTATTTTCAGGAACTAAAAAGGACTTTTTTTTCCAGCTTAATTTTACTGTGTAAATAGTATTCCATATTTGCTTAACTATCTGTAATCCTTAACATTGTAAATCTTTATTAGAATCTGGTAAGCATGTCACATTCTCTTGAATAAATGCTAAGAAAAGCTTGATCACCGGAGCACAAATAAGAAATGTTATTTTATTGACTTTACACCAACTAAAAGAACGATCTTTTTCCAAATACTTCTTATTCCCTATCAGGGCATGTAACACCCTGGATGTATCAAAAACTGAACTGAATCCATGTCAGTGCTGTACTATAGATAACAATCTGGGTTTTAATTTTTAATCCGAACTATCCGAGTTGCCAAAGTGCACTTTGGTATTCTTGCAAGGTATAGCCTAGTGTGTTTGGAGGAAAAAGAAGAGATAATGACTATGACTATGTCTGTAAAGTATTACATTGTCCCAGACAACCCTGCGTGCTGAGAGGAAAGGAAGGAATATTTCATGTCAAAAAACCCCAAAACATTAAAGTGCAAAATTGGGAAGCAGCTTCTTCTGTTCTGAAGACCCAGATATTTGTATTATTGAAAAAAGGTTTTTGGCATATATATTTAAAATATGGACTTTAACATTATTGCTTTTTTCAATCCTATTATTGAATGTAGCCATTATATATGAGCTGCACAGCAAAGTGATTGCTAGATTATTTGCACAGGCCAGAGGAGACAGTGAAAGGAAACAGGTATTGCCAAACTCATGATATGCTCCTTAGTAACACCAGACACAAAGGGGGGAAAAAAGGAATTTTTTAAAATGTTTTGAGAGTATTTCAATCTACGCTTTAGAAAAGGAGTAGATGTTTTCCTTTGCCTTGTGACATAGCCCTGAAGCCCAAAAATACAGTGTGAGAGTAGCACAAACCTTTGCCAAACTCTTCTCCAGCCCTCCTGTCCCAGGGGCAGAACAACCCCCACTGTGTTCTGCAGAAACAGTGGAGAAAACCACCTTGCCTGGGAAGTGTGTGGTGTAAACCTGCCTGAGGAACCAATGCTTACAGACACTTTCATTTCCCAGGCACACAGAAATGTGCCAATAACAGGCAGAGAAGCAAGTTCCCTGTGCATTCCAGAGCTGCCCCTGCTCCCGGGCAGTCAGGGAGGTCAGTGCTGGTTGTGCAGCACCAACTGTTCACTCTCAGGTGTGTGCAGGGTATTGGCACCCAGGGGCACTCACAGCTGCACCGAGATCAGGAACATTCCTGCTCACAAACTCCTTCCACAGGCTGGGATTCCCCAGCTCCTCCCGGGTCAGGCTGCACTCAGATATCCTGCAAATCCAGGCACAGACCTGCCAAGAACAAACCGGAGAAGTGGCTACCTTGGACATGTGCCTCATCTCCTCAACCCTGCATTTCCTTCAGCAGCTTCAGGAATGGCAAAACGTGCTGACAGAAGATTTACACAAGACCAAAAGCCATACTAATATTAACAGAATAACTAGATTATACAGCATGACAAACAGTGAAAAGGACATAAGCTCTGTAATCAAATTAACTGTACCTTGAAAACTGATTTTTTAAAATATTTATTTTCTCCCCACTAGAAACAGGCATTAATTACAAATTACTCATAAAGAAAAGGCTGAGGGTAATGTAATGCAAAAGATAATACACTGGCTACTTAAATCATCAGTAGACATCATGCCTAGAAGTAATACCATATTTTAAGAAACCAACGTATACTAGAAAACACATTTACAAACTTGGAAATTAGTTTACTGATTTGTGGAATACTTTTCTCGAATAATTAACAAAAGACTGCTTGAATAAAAATCTGACTTTTATTGTTTCCATAACTGAAACTAAATCTTAAGTCCAATGTTGTTACTATTCCAAAATTTGTATCAAGATTTCTACAATAACTAATATACTCTTTCTTTTTATGTGATGCTTCCTCCATACCAAAGAAATATACACCTTTAATATCAGATTCCACTGGAAACTTTAATGTATTTTTACCCCATTCCCAGGTTTACATTGATCCAGTTAATTTCAACAAACATGCTGTTTGCCCCCAGCATTTTTTTAATATCTTGACAAAACATATTAGATAAATATGTTGAATGAACATGTATTTGTTCTAGATATACTCAAATGGGGAGTGGAGGGAGGTGTGTAATTTTTTTCCAAAATTACTTAATTTATAAACACATTTAAATATATGAATAAAACATTAAACTTTCAATAAGAAATTAAAAGAAAAATATCTACTGATAAAAAAATTGTTGAACAATTGTTGAACTTGTTGCACAAGTCATTTTACAGTCACAACTGAGCAACTACCAAATAGACATTCTTCTGCCTGAAAGAAGAAATTTGATAATATCATTAAAAACTTAAAATGCAAAACCAAAATAAATTTGAAAAAGCTAATAACTGTACAACAGGCTTTCCCCATAAGTGGATACCACCAATAAAACCAAAATTTCATGGCAAACAGGACTGAGAGAATATAAAAATATGAAAGTTTTATCAGACTTCTGTTTCCACAGGTGTATTAGGGAATTTATTTAGGTGCATAACCACAGTTTCTTAGTCTGTTCTATGCCACTCTGATGGTTAAACCACCCCTCACCTCTACCCCACGCTCACTGAAGTGTTTGCAGGGGGGTTCTGGACCAGGCTGAGCCTTCAAATTTTAGAGTTTTAAGTAATTGCATTCTGCTTTCCTCCACTGCAGCTCTTGCTCTGCACCAAAGCCCCACGACTCTCGAGGGTTTCTCTGTACTCACAGCTGGGCTGAGCAGACCTTCACTTGCCCAATCTGTCATCCACTAAAAAAGTCAACCTTTTACAGTGCTCACCTCTCACACCAAAGCCTCTGAACTCCACATTGTCTTGAAAATCGTTTTCATCAACAAAGCAAAGGAATCAGCACACACTCAAAATCATCTTGAGACTGATCACTTACATAATTTTTCTAGTACAAATATTTGCAACATCAGAAAATAAGTTCCTCGGCTTGTTTCTTTTAATTCAATATTGCCAGTGTTGCAATTCCCCCATTTTTAACACATCTTTTCATTCTGTATCTTCCCAGCTGGAATTGTGTGCAGGCTGGAGCACACACAACCCACTGAAACACAATTAGTACCTGGCAGATCAGGCACTGGTGCCACTGCAGCCATTCCCACTGTGCACAGCTTTTTGGGACTGGTACACCTTTGTGTCTGAGTGTCACTGGGTGGATACTAAAATCATTAGCTAGTGGGCTCTTCATGTTTCCATGGAAGGAATTTTATAAAATTACCCATTTCTAACGCTAAGGATTCACTCAGGTGTTCATCTCCCATCACAAGGATCTCTGCCAGCTTTGTGTGACAGCCCTGGAATGCTCCAGGGAGCTCTGGCCGCTGCTGGCAGAGGAGTTACAGCCATTTCCAAAGGAACTGTTTGAGCTCAAACATTAGAAAATAAAGCACTGAGAGAAAAGTTAGGAACTAACTAACAGCACTGGACCTTTTAAAGACATTTTTTAAGTCATAAAAAAGCCTCAGCTCCAGAAGAAGATTTTTTTTTTTTTAAATTGTGGTTACTCTTCTCCCACTCAGCAGATGATGCACATGACCTACACACTTTCCCATTTCTTCTCCCCTTCACTAAAAGCAATAAAACCCAAAGGCAACCAACCAACGACCCCCCCAAACACACACATGGAACACCTTTGCCTTCAAAAGATTCCCTACATTTACTGGCATCTGGAAATGGCCAGTAAGTAATTGGTTCTTACTCTCTCTGGTGACTAAATGTCAAAATGTATGTGCTGACTTTAAACCTGGTCTGTGTTCTGATGGCAAATTAGTCAGCACAGAATGAGTGAGCCCACTCTGAGTTTGATGTTGGAGCAGCACTAAATCTTAGTACAGGCAAGTTTGTGCAGCCCAATTATTTCAGGTATATTAATATTAAAGTGCAGTGCTGCAGCGTGGACCTGCCTTCAGTTGCTTTGAGAGTGTCTCAGATTTTTACTATTCTCCACTGGTTTTAATCTTGTCTTATCCATTTAAAGTATCTTTAGCACAACACAGGATTTTCTCCAAGCTATACCGGCAGCAGTGTTTAAGAGACAGAATTCCCCATTAATGGGTACATCATATTTCAGCCACTTCAATTAATTAAAATTTAAAAATTAATTAAAAATTAATTGAAAAAATAAGTGTGGCACACACTATTTCAAAATCAAACAGCATTATTTATGAAAAAGTCCGTACAGCAAATGTGTCACAGAAAGACACATCAGGCTTGATGGACTCTAGCTCTGCTTTCCTACAAAGGTCTGGAATAGTCACCAGCTTTTTGTGGAACATTAGGAAAAACAGACTTTTAATGACCCTAAAACAGTGAAAAAACAGAAGTGGCACGTTGGACCTTTTGCTGCTAATCTTTCCAGCTACATGAACTGTGGTCTGTGCACAGGGAGACACAGCTATCTCAGACAAATGCTGCATTTTTCATGTTTGCTTTGTTTCACTTTTAGGAAGAAGTACATTTATGGATAAATATCTTGATGTTTTCTTATTAGTCATCTTCTAAAGCAAGCTAGTGGGCCTCATTATTTTCTATTCTACATGATATCTTGTAAAAACAAAAAATACAATTTAAAAAATATGACGGCAATTTCATTCTGACGTGAGTTACATATTGGACCAAGATCCTATTTAAAGTAGTAATTCACTAAGGCCACAATACTGCAAATGTTATGCACATGTCTAACTTCACCATCATGAGCTATTTGTCTGAAAATAAATGTGACAATTCATCGTAGGGAAATTAAACATCTGCATGTCTGCCTGATGAGCACTGAGAACGTTTGACATCAGCAAAATCCGGCAGAGGTTCCTTACTGACCAGAATAAGGAGCTCTCCCTTATTTTGCCCAGTACTCTTTGACTGAGCCATCACTAAAAATAGTACCTTCCACCTGAATGGTGAACCAGGTTAAAAGACATGCAAAAAGCAAACTGTTTAGCAATTACCATGAATTGCTGAGACATTCTTAGAGTAATTACAGGAGGTGAATGGAGGAGTTAAAGACAAACAAGGCAGCAGAAAACCTGCATTTAACTTTGAAGTGTCAAAAGCAGGGAAAATGCAGGCCTTCAGTTTTCCTCGGAGCTCTTCTTTGCAGAGCAATTTAGTACAAACACCAATGTAGTTCTTCTTTAAGTGCTCTTACTCACTGACATCCTTTTAGCCTTTATTAAACCCAACTGCGATGATTTCCTTTGGCCCTGAAAAAATGGAAAAGATTGATTTTTTTTTTCCCCTAATCTTATATCACCATTTATGCCTTTGATAGGAAAAAGGCTTCCTCCAATATTGCTTAAGCATGACTCAGTCATCATAGAGTTTGTGCAAAAATCAGTTATTCTAATGGCAAATACTGAAATAAGGTTAGTGATATTAAGTTCATGAGTAATACCATGTGTGACATCAAACCAATAAATAAATGCACCTAGTTCATGATTTTCTCTGTATAAATTTGTTATGAATCACTGCACTGCAACATAGAGATAAAAGAAATCAATGAGAACCTATGAGTTTGTGCACATGAGAGAGAGGCCAATGCAGGGTTTTGTTCATCTCTGAGATGGAAGCAAAAAAACTAAAAAACATTCAAGTGTATACATTAAAAGCAAACCCTCTAAAACAGTTAGTAATTACTTACATGTATCTTGGAAGTACCTAATCAACAGTGATAAAACAGCTACTATCAATCTTCAAGCAATAAACTCAAAGTACTGGACTATCAGGTTCTTTATAATGGAAATAATATACACGGTGAAGAGTTTTCTGCACACAGAGAAACTGCCTGGCAATTTGGACTATCAGACCCAGCAGCATTAACCACCTGAATACTGACATGGATATTGCCACCAAAACTAAAAATATGAAAAGTTATTCTCCGCTGTAGTTACAGTAATATGCATCACAGATGCTAGTCTCCATGGAAATAAGATATAAAACATAATTTATATGCATTAGAAAGAAGTAACAGATCTCGTTAACGGGCTTAAAAGTCACATTTTCAAGGGCTTAGAAGTTACATTTCTGATGGAAAAGTGCTGGTGGAAAGAACAAGTGCACTACTTAGAGGTTGATTTTATTCTGGAGCAGAAGTGTTTTCTTCAGAACAAGGGCAATGCTAATTGCAGAGCTACACCTGAAGCACGATGCACAGCAGGAGCTGCACAAACACTCCTGGGGGAAACATCCCTCTCTTTAAATTCAGAAAGACGGCAATAAACTTAGGGAACAAAGAAACCAGGAAGAATTTATTCAACGCGTTGGGTCTTCCTCGCACAGAGTTTCCGAGGAAAAAGACACCTTTGGTTTAAATTCCATACATTTTATAGCTTCACAAAATCCCACCCCTTTCAGATAAGTTTTAATGTATTCATTTTTACCTAAAAAGGTGTCTTTTCTCTGAAAAGGGGCTTTCTCTTTATCCCAATTGGCTGGAAGTCATCCCCTGCAAAGGTGATGGATCTTCCTTTGTTCTTAGCCCAAAGAGAAGAACAACCTCGTGCACAAAATGGCCCTAAAAGATTGAATTTTTAAGAATTTTCTCATTTCCCTTATCCTGCAGAAAGAGACCCTGATACCCAAGTTCAGGTCTTGGAACTTGCATATCTTACAACTTCACGAGACGCCTACTTAGATAAAAAACCGTATTTTTATTTCTCATACTCCCTGCCTGGGATTCTTCAGCAACCCCCTGGATGTGGGATGGGAGCAGAATCCCTGCTGCAGCCCTGCTCGGTGCTAGCAGAGGCAGGGCCAGGGAGCAGCAGCAATGCCAGGGAAGGCCAAGGCACAAAGCCTGCTCCTCCTGCTGCCCCAGCCCTGCAGCCCCTGGCACTGCCCTCAGCTCCAACAGCATCATCAGGCTGTGCTTCCTACCAACACTGAGGAGATCACGCAGGGACTCCACTTATTAGAGATGCAACATCATCAAAACAGTTACTTACACAGCACTGTGCAAAAAATACATACAAACCACACTCTTACAAACCATTACCCTTGCAGGTAACACAGATTACACTCTTATTAATAACAAAGCAACAGGGACTTCAGATGTACCTAGAACCAATGGAATTATACAACTGGAAATATCACAGAACTTAAGTGAACAGTTTGTTATTTCTGCACTGCACAAACACACTCTCTTCCTGGCAACTGGCACATTTCTCATCAATATTAATGGCTGGATGGCTATTAAAGAGAAGCACAAGCCTGAATAATACCCTGCGTGACCCAACGAGTGCTCGGAGTCCCACGTTCCCACTGAACTAGCTAAACCCAAAGGAACTAAAGCAGATGGGGTGAAATGATTCATGATCATAACAGCTCTTCAGAGATTAAATAGAAGATCCATCTGTATCAAAATGAAGTTCCTGTGGCATACAACCCCCACCCCACCCTCTGCCCGAGAAAACCAGACCACCACTTTTCTTCTGAAATTCTAAATTGCCAAGGCCAGAAGAGACGAGGATTTATATCCAGCTTATTCCAAATAATTGCTGCAAGAAGGCCAGGGGTTTGTATGTAATAATCTTTCTGTACCTAGAAAAGCAGCCAAACCACACTGAGTTGTTTTCAATTAAATTCTGGACAAAACACTGCAATATAAACACACAAACTATATAACCAGTAAAGATTTCCATGACCATACATCTATTTCTGGTTATTTTGTTGAACACATCACATCAAATCAATTTATTTATGGTTATAGGGCACAAGTTGCTGGCAGGCAGTGAAACAGCAGCTCAATGTCACATCTAATTAGCAGCACCAAGACAACAGCACACCTAGAAACCAGATTCTCATCCTGTTACTGCTCATCACTCACAAAAATTGCCACAACTATTAAACTGAAAAATATCTTTACATCAACTAAGTCAAATACTGACAATTCACTCCGTAAAAGAACTCAATACCCAGCTCTATCTCCTTTGCACTTGAAAAATACTCCAGATTCCCCCCCCCAAACACACATAAAGATCAATTCCCAATATATGTGAAGAAGGATTCAGAAATTGAATATCGGCTGTAAACTGGAATCAACACATGTTACACAACTTTGCAACCTGCTTCTACAAATGCTTCAGGAAAACCCAAACATCCAAATTTTTCACAGAAGGGATCTTCGTGTTGCAGTTTTCTCTCCATGTAATCCATGGCACTGTAACTGCCTAGTAAAAAGCAGGATTTGCTTTCCCTACAGTTAGATATCTGAATGACAAGGAAACAGAATTTGTGTAACTATGAGTTCTCCAGAAACCAATTTTAGAGCCCAAACCACTAACAGTAAAGCATATAAAAGAGTTAAAAGAAAAATATTCTTCCATAAACAGCTTATTACTAGTAAAAAACAAGAGGAGCAGAACACTACCCATAATGGAAGCAAAAGTTCCCTCCTTTTGACTTTTTTTTAAGCATCTTCTGGCTCAGGGAAGTAATATATACCATTTCCTCATCTCCCTATTGTAAACTAAGTGAAAGAATGAATAGGAAATTATGTCAAGCTTAAAAACTTCTTTTCCTTCAGCACTCACTATAACTTCATACACTCTGGTCTTATGCTCTATTATTTTTAAATTAGCAACAGATCTTACTCATAGTTGGTGAAATATATATGAAAAATACCCAGCAGATTTTATAATGCAACGTCTGTATTTCCCTTTCCCCCTTCTCTTCTCTGCCACCAGAAACTCAGCTTGCTTGGGACTGTGACCAATTACCTTCCCCAAAGAATTTGAAACTCACTCCTTCAAACTGAACAAAGAATTTGTCAATGCCATACAACGCCTGAGAAATAAACAGAACTTAAAAAAAAATACTGAACAAGGTGAGTATGAATAATTCAGTTTACTTAATAATTTCAATGACCTCTAAAAAAAATTAAAAAAAAAAATCGTATCCAAGAAGTTGATGAAAACGTGAAATAATTTGAACATTTGGTTCAGACCACGGGACTGTATTTTCTTAACCATCGCCATAAGGGCATTGGCAAAGCAGCCCAAATGAAGGCACAGTTCATAAGTGGCACATTCAGTATTAAGTATTCAAAAGTCCCAGGTTTCTCTTTTAAATTGATACTTTTAAAATATTTTGTTTGAACATCTACAGGTTTAAGAGATTAGACCTCTGTAGAAAAAACAAATGTGCAATGTGATGAACGATGAAATACCTTACACTAAAACAAAAAGTAAAAGCAGCCAAATTTCTAATAGCAAAGCTTCAGGATACAAAATTACAAATTTAACCATCAGCTTGCTCCCAGTTTGTTATACAGTCACTTACCTCCCTCCATAGTTCAAACTGTTTAATAACATCTGCAACACACTGAACAGCCTAAAGAGAAAGAGCACCTGAGAAATTACATTCAGTCAGAGACTGGGGGGGAAAAAGAGGTAAATACACGGCACATGTAGAGGAGGTTGGAGATGGAAAAAAAATCCGATCTGGAGAACTGCAGTTTGCAAGTCCATGGGTGCAGTACTATGGCAAAAGACTCCTAATCTTCCCATTCCCAGCAGCAAGTAATCCACGGATCAAACTCACATTTTCAATTCCTTACTTGTGTACAATGTTACACTTGGGTAGAGACTGCCACGCACATATTAGGACTCATTAAGAAGGTGGTGTGAAGAATTGTAATTTTTTTTGCATGAAAAAGAAAATAAAACAATTTGGGAGCTAAAAAAGCAAAGCTATCGGTGCTTTACTTTTTTTACTTTAGGAGCCTGTTAGCCTGCAATGCCAGAAGAAAATCATAATGAAAAAACATGTGTGTTCATCAAGCACAGCTTGCCCTTCTTGATGAACTCCTGAAGCCCACAAGAACAGCCTCTGACTTACACACTGTCACACCATTTGACCAAGAGCATCACAAAACAATTAATCCTCAGGTAATTCTACACTGTCAAGTCAGACAAACACCAGCAAAAGCATTCTTGATTTTTTTGCCACTTTCATACAAGGACACATTTCCAAGTTGAACAGTACTTTGCATACAAAGCAGTCCAAGGTTAAAACCAGCAAGGATCGTAATTTGAATATAGTGGTCAATCCACTAATTTATTGCTTATAATTATTGAAAGAGCTATGGCTTTATTCCACAGTGAGTAAATGTGCTTGCTTCCATGGAGAACATGTCAGTTTTTGGGAAGCTGAAGAGCTGCAGTCACAGGGACAAACACGGCCCTGATGGGGACAAGGGCCAAGAGCCGCCTGTGCCGGGAGGTGAGTGCAGAGGGACAGGGCTGCTCCCACAGCAGCACCCTCGGAATTCCCTGGCAGCAGGACCCTCTGGCAGACAGGCTGCCCTGATGGGAGGGTGTTCCCCAGAGCCAACTCACCCCCACAGAAAAGCACAGCTCTTTAGCTGGGCTCTGCATTTCTCTGCAAAGCTCTAATGAGGACGCAGGGCTAACGAGCCAGCCAGGACCAGAGCCAAGCCAGAGCACCTTCTTGCTTCAAGTCTCTGCCTAGCTAAATACACTTTTTTAACAGAAGTTCAAACTCACAGATCTTACAAATAACTGTAAATCCATTACAAATTCTTCCAAAAAAAGGCATTACACTATATAATATTATACAGGTATACAGTATACAGACACTCATAGGGATATAAAAGGGAGACATATCTAAATTAATAAAGATGAGGCCTTTTGAATGAGCAATGAGGCACTTTGAAATAGGTATCAAACTTATGCCTCCAGATATCAGTGATGCTCACTCAGTTGACATAATTACCTCAATGCAGCATGGCTACATATGATTTCCTGTAATTGTTAAATAACAAAAAATTTCAATACTAACAATAACCAATTAAAAATTAATCCTTACATTAGATAAGACCCCTAGCCAACAGTCCCATTTACAGTATTCAAGATAAACTGCAGCAACACTCAAAAGGAATTAAAGCTACGCTGGGGAAGGGGTGAAGTTACAGACACTCAGAAAAGCTTGTCTGCATGTACAGTGCACTCATGCAAACCTTGCAGATCAGCCATACTCTCTTACAGAAGGCATTGCTTCAAAATGTCTCTGGCCAACTGAGAGTCACCAGCTCCCTGTTCATTCAGCATTCTCAACTGCTATTCTTTCCTTAAAAAATGATACAGAGAAGTGTATACTTACAGATGGATAAAAAGATGACTATATCCTTCAAGTTCATGATCCATTTGCAAAATCTTCTCTCTTCAGTAATGCGAAGTTAACCATTGCTCTCCTATTTTGGGTTTATGCTGTTGTCTCAATAGAAATTCCACTTAAAAAAAAATAACCAATCTTTTCTATTGACAACAGAAATTTATACTCCTGCACTTGCATTTGTCAATACTCAACACCTGAAGCTTACCCAGTAATCTGCAGGACTTGGATGCCAGTCCTCAGAAAAGCACAGAGCAGGGAGAAAACCAAACCAATCCGCCTTTCAAAAGGATGAAGGAGAATTCCTTTCAGAAGCTGGTAGGTAAAGTTACTCCCCAATAAAATGCAAAAATAAAAAAAAAAAGAGGAAAGACTGCCAAGTTTCAATATCAAAGATTTCTCTCCTGATACAGACAGCAGAACAGTAAGAGAAAGCAATTCACTGCACCTCCTCCTGCTCTGCCACTGCTCTGCTGAAAGGAGGCCCAGGACACAGTCAGGACCCAGAGCATCTCTGCCTGCTCTGTTCTTCCTGCAGCCACAGCAGATTCCTTGAGCCTTTTCAGTTGTAGCTATAAAATATGTATTTCAGCATTTGAAGAGTTATACGGTGGGTTGGGGGTTTGGCAAATTCAAAAAAGATCTCTTTGCTCCACTAAATTATTTTTTGAACGTGCAGAAAAGGGTGTATTCTGTCCAGGACACACTTCCACTGCCTTTATAGGTTACTACTTCCAGCTGTCAAAACAAATTCAGAAATAAAACTAATCCCTGTTAAAAGTAAATTTTGTCTTCTTAGCTACAATCAGGCTCTTTGCTTCTGGTAAACCTCCTTTACTTTAATTCCAATTATTAGATATAAGAGAATATCGCTTTAATGACCTTTCATAAAACTTCTTCCTCTTAGCAGCTATTTTTAAAGCCCAGGAATTAACTACAGTTCTTGGTTACCTCAATCATACGTGACTAAGACTGTGGTTCCTAATGCACTTCTCCACATCAGCTGGCAAGAAGCTGAATGCCTTTGCTCACAACGGCAGCCAGAAGTTTGTTCCTAGTTACTATGACCATATTTTTAGAATATATGTTATTTCAGATTCTCTTCCAATAGCTAAAGCTTCAAGAACTGTAGTGGAAATAGAAACATTTATCATGCTTGGCAAAAATTTTGTTTAAAAAAATGAATTCTTTGCTCAAATATTATTTGCAAGGAATAAAAATCCATCCTAAGTGTTCCCATGTCTTGGCTACACACTCATTTTAGCCAAAATGAAGAAGTTTAATAAATGAAACAAAAATACTAGATATGACATATTTACTACTTTGTGTCTCCAGCAGGTCTGTACCTCAGACTACATTCAGGTGTAGTCTTGATGCAATTTCATTACAGTTTTTAGGCTAAAGCTGCCTCCAGCCTGGACTGCCTGTAACACTAGGAAACTTTACTCCATCTGAAACCATCCTTATAGAAATAGTCCTAGACTGGATCAGGTTTTTTGTGAATTATTTTTATTTAACTAGTCAAAATCAGTTCAGATAGCTCTGCTGCACTCCCTCCCTGTGTAACAGTATAGTCTGTCATGCACTATTTAGTGAAAGCAAAAATAAAATTTGAAGAAAAAAGCCTTTTTTACCAACAAACACTGCCTGGCTGTACTGAGGAAGAGGGTCTGAGCCTGCTTAGCCCTGCACTGGGTGGAGCTGAGATCAGATTACTTCCAGAGGTCCCTTCCACTCTAAATTACTCCAACTTTAATCTAGTGACCAATCAGATACCTTGTCCAGATATAATTTGTGTTATATATATTTATAAAGAAATACTTGAAATCAAGCCAATTTCTCTGCTGCAGCCAGCTGTTCAACGGGTTTGATAGTGCAACCCTATAACCTACAGATAACATACATCAGTCAGGCACTTTAAAGATTCCACACTAGCCAAATATTTACAGCTCCATGACCTTTGCTGGCAGTACTGTTCTTGTCACACATCCTCTGGTCTCTGTCTCTGCAGCTGAACTGAGGCAGCTCTTTCTCACTGCCCCTGGTGTCCTGCACAGAGCCAAGTCACTGTTTGCTCTTCCTCACTACTGTGCATCAGCCTCACTGCACATCTAAACCCACTGCCCTGACACCCCAGAGGAAGCAAAGTTTAACCCAGGCTTCAACAGCACCTCAGTTACTCCTTTTCTATGCCCCATGAACAGAAAAAAATACACTTAATGATGTTTGCAGCTAGGCCCCTGTGCCATGTGCAAGGCAGTGACTGAGTACATTCTACAGTTTTTTAGCTCATTGGAGAGCCAGCAGAGGTGGGAGCAGCAAGGCAGCCAACACCAAGATTTAACAGGTGCTCACAGTACATGCCTACACTGGCTCTTTAGCTCAGACCAGGCATGGGCTCTCCAGGCAGAGCTGCCCATGGTTCCCACCCCCCCGTGCTGGGATTTGCATTGGGAAGTGCTCCTGGAATACATGAAGAGCACTCCCTGCAGAGGAAGCTACACACCACAACGTGCTCCTAATGCTAACCTGTGAGCATTCCAGGGCAGCCCAGGAGCAGATCCCAGTGGAAGTGCTGTCCTCAGCTCCCAGGCTGTACTGCTCACTAACAGGGGCAGCCTAAGCACCCTACTGTCCTCACTGTTTGGGAAATGCACATTCCTTTTCAAACTCTCTTTCATTTATTCATATACACATGTCCATAGACAGGACGACTTGATCTATAGTCTATACATAGGTCTTGGACCCAAAAACTGAGTAAATGCATGTTATCCATGAATATGTACAACATCTATCAACACTTTTGCCACACTGGTGTTTTTCATATTCCCCAAGAACAGGCTGTACAGCTCAAACAGATTTTGACCCAACATATCACAGAAATACCAGGGGACTGAACAGCAAATGGTAACTCAGGCAGGTTCCTTGTTACACACTTCACTAGTTCAACAAAACCATGTTGTGTCCCTGCTTATCATAAATGTGATCTGATTTGAGACCAGTGTGGAAATCACTGGTTTGAAAGGGGGAGAGATTACAGTGGAGATGAACCACATGTTTGTTTGCATTAGGAAGCTATGAGCACTGTAATCCTGTGCCCACTTCACATGTTCACACTGTTATGTAAAGTGATTGTTTTTAGTTTACAAGCTACTGCACACCCTATTCCTAATATATTCCCACAGATGTGTGATTTAACTATTGAGGAACCTAGAAACTGATTCCTGCCATTTCTCTTATAACCATCAACTTTGTTATTTCTTGACTCTCTCACATCTCATTGGAGCTGTAAATGCTGACGGACTCCAGGTAAGTCAAGTCCAATTTCTCAAGGGTCGTTTACTGTATTTACAAGTATCTACATTTTTTAATGCATGGTCAACTTCTTATCCATCAAACTTCTATTAACATTTAACTGAAGTAGAAGAACTGATGTTTTTCATTTTTTATATATTTTCATGTATATTACGTGTACATATTTATATATATGTCTGTACAACTTACATAAAGTGCATATGCATATTTATATATATTTTTTACACGTGAAACACTTTTTCACTGTTTTTATAATTAAAAAATCCCAACAAATGAAACACAAAAAACATTTCTCCATATTTGCCTCAGATTCCTAAGGGCTTATGTTTTTTTTCTTTCCTTCAGTCAGGGAAAATCTATAGTTTCAATTAACATCAAATGGATCTGAGAGTGCACAGACATCATATTTGTTCCAAACTAAGCACCTTGAAATGGAAAGAGATGACATAAGCATAGATCTGTATATGCTGACTTCTGGTTAAAATATCTGTGAAGGAGTCATAGTTGAAAGGTTCCACTTGACTCCCCAGGCTGATGGAGGCAGCCTTTGCCCAGGCTGCATTAGGGCAATGCTCCACTCTGATGATGCTTTAGCACTGATGAGCTGGGATGTGCAGGAGGCTTTGCAGAGCACCCTCTGCTGTGTCTCACCCCAGGCACCAGTGACCTCTGAGTCACTCCATTCGTGTGCCAGGAACTGGCAATTCCACTTTGGATCCCCAAGGCTTTTCCAGGGCAGTTGCTGTGCTGCCCACTCCCATTACTCTCCTATTCCTCCCTGCTGTCATTACAGGGCTTTGGGAGAGCACACACTGCCCTTGCCTCACAACATTTTTGCTTATATATATTTTTAAATTATGGAGAGTATTTTTAAAATGCTTGGTCACCATTAAGAAAGAGCAAGAAGAATCACTTATCCTGCACTAATAATTATCTTAATATTCACTTTTGACTAAGAGGTAAGATTTCACTCCTCCTGTTCTACAGACACAGAAGAGCCACAGTATTGTAACTAGGGAAAATTACAATGACAACACATAAACACACCAAACACTGTTCTCATGGACTCTGTGTGCCTCCAGCTGCTGAGCTCCACTCTACTAGACCTAGAAGAGACATGTAACACTGAGAAAAGCATCTGATTTCTGGTTCAGCCTGTGATTGAAGAGGGAGAAAGGAAGAAAAAAATGAACAGTCATTTTGAGATAATGTTCAGTTAAATAATTACACTCTAGGAAGGCAAGATGTGACACATGTAACAACACTGCATTACCTTGAGCCCAAGAATCTGAACTACTTAACTCATTTGACTTCATAAAAATAGGCACAATACCTAAGAATGTACTCAGAATAAGGAATTCCTCCCACAAAATTAGAGGCTTTCTTTGTAGTCATGAAGTAATTTTTCTGCCTGTATTTTGACACTAGAACAAAATTTAAGGCCACCAGATACCAGCCATTTTGCATGAAAATTCATTTCCATCCCACTGAAGGGCATCAAATATCTCCATTAAAGAACAGTAGGTTTATTTGTTAAATGATTACTATAAATAATTATTTTATAGTTATATATTAAGGATATTTCTAAAAATCTCCATTCCAAATGTCTTCCTGGTATTCAACCTGATGCTGTTTTTGTTTAAGCTAATGTAATTGTTAATTTAGCTGGTGCAAATATAAGAACAAGAATCAGAACCAAGCAGCTGAGATTTCGTTTACTAATGGGAATGTTCATATAGTACTAAAATATATATTAATATATACACTTAATGGTCAAGAAGATTTGAACAATCTTGTATAAAAACTCACTAGAACAGAAGGGTAACTGATGAATCGCAGACAGTTATCCATAATTTGTAGCCACTTAGCAGAAGCTAAGTGACTCTGCCAAGTCTCCAAACTTAATCTGCTACCTTAGGTTAAAAGAAACCCACAAAACACAACAAAATTAGGGCAAAATCCTACTAAAAATAAGTAAACTTCTCCTGGGCAGCCTGTAGCATCAATAAACAGTGCAGAGAACAAAGATAAAACTCAGTAGCAGCATTTGACATCCTTGGGGAGAACATGGGAAGGCATCAGACAACCCATAAAGAGTAAACCCCAAATTAAATGCAAGATCTAACTACAGGCTCTTGATAGACTTTCAGTAAAAAGTTACTTAGTAGCCTTAATTAATCAGATTTTGAACACTGCAAACAACTAAAGTGGCATTCAGAAGCAGAGTCTTCCCAGCAGCTCTTACTGCACTTCCAAGTCTATGAACAGGTAAAATGGTTAGACTGGGAAGCAAAGACAGTATCAGATTCCTGAAGGCACAGTGGGGCAGAAGTTAAACATCAGCTGTTCTGTGACAACCACAAGCACTTGCCCATCCTTTGACAATCTGCAGAAACTACAATGTCATCTTCTCTTCCTTTACTGCCAGGTGAACTTCCAGAGGATGAACTGCTCGGGGAAGTAACACATAGGTGAGTGACCACTGAGCAACCTGCAGCCAGAAAAAACACCTCTATGACTGGCATTAGTCAAACTCCACGTCTCACACACATTTGGGAAGTTAACTGGGTTTAGGGGAGCCTGTGAGTACCATGTGCCAATACCCTGCTATTTCTCCACAAGTATTTTTAATTACAGCCACAGGCCCCTTTTCCAAGACCTTCAACCCACCTCCTGGCTTTCTGTCTCTGTGCTGTTACAACCTGGAAAACACACTTCTGTTCAGTAATTACACACTCAAACACAGACTCCCTTGTTCTTCATTATTTTGGGAGACACAACCATTCACCAATGGAAGGAAAGCAGTTTTCAATGTGCCCAGCGTGGTGAGGTGCTGATTCGGTAGGGAAACATTGCAACATCACTAAAACCCAGACAGATGGGCAAATTAGGTCCAATCTAGCTACCACCTCTTTAGTAAGAATAGATCCCAATCTCTCAATCTGAAAAGAAAAACCCTAGTATGTTAGGAAGAGGTTCACCAGTGTAAGATTATTGGAGAAGATATATTTGAAAAGTAAACTGGAAGGCTGAAGAGGAAAACAAACTACAAACCAATGAGAATAAAACCAGCTTATTATTAAAGGCAGCTGTGGATATCTGTGTTTAAATAAGTCCTTCCCCTTCCAGCCCAGCCATGTGCAGCAGCCTCCAGCCCCAGCTGCCAGCTCATCTGGCCACACAACGTTGCAATATGATGTCACAGAATAGCTCAGTCATTCCAGAAACACTGAATTACCCAGAAAGCACTTTGTGTACTCGGGTCAGCAGAACACTGTTATCTCCCTTACAACAGGCCAGACTGTTTATACACACAGAGTTAGCTCTCATGCATCAGCCAGCTATTTATTTAGTGAGATCAGCTATCACTGTAAACCAATTTCCTTGCAAATAAGAAACACAGCTGCTCTAAAACCCACTTAAAACTCTTTCCTGCATTCAGTATTTGGACAAGCAGGAGAACAGACGACAAGAATAGTAAAAAAAAAAAAAAAAAAAAGGTCACCAGATATCTAGTGACACACTGAAACAGTTTTCACTTGTACAATGTTTATTTACAGTGTTTATTTAATGGTTATATATAGTCAAACATGAACCTTTATGTTGAAAAGTATCACACAAAAACCTTACAACTGCCATTCAAAGTGGGTACTATCAGGAGGATACAGAAAACAGCAGACTGAAAGGTAATTCCTAGAATCTGTACTGCAGGTTGGTTATTCCATGTGTAAAAACACACAGCAAAAATGAATGCTGCTTATCAGCCCCGGAAAAGGCGTTAAAAGAACAGAAGTAAGCCCTGAGTAAGCCTGAAGTTGCCTGTAACTTTTATCCTAGAACAGTCACAGAGAGGTCTCACTGAGGTGAATTCCCCCAACACAACCATCCAAAGGGCACTTTCCTGACTCCTCCTGATGAACCAGGAGTTACTGCCGTGCTGTCAGAGTAACACCTGCAAAACATCAGCTCAGATATCCCAACTGGATACGGCATCTGCAACACAACTTGGCTGTAAAATCTAATGGAGATTTCAACTGCAATTAAGTGGTTTCCAGACAGACTTATTTCACTACACAAAACTAGTATCTGGTTGCAGAAGAACTTCCTAAATCCGAGCACCACGAATTAGGTTGTTGGCAGGTCTCAAAGTAAGGGCTGGGGATGTGGAAGCACAAGAACACAGAGAGCACTAAAGCACTCATTACACATTCTTCTCACTCAAGTGATTTTATCCATTAATCTTTTCATTTACTATTTTAAATTTGAAACTCAGCAAGTCAGATTCTTGCCAGTCAATCTCTGCAACACTCCAGGGAAGGATCCCAACACCAAGTTTGGACATGGGGAGAAAAAAGGAAATGCAAAGGAAGCAAGCACTGCCTTCTGCCTGGCTCAGGTGAGGGTATGCCCAAGGATGGCATGACTGACTTACAAGCAGGTAAGAAGTATCAGATTAGAATGTGATTAGAATGATGACACCTGGTTCTGAAAAACTATCTGTATATACATGCACACTGGAAAAAAAAATGAAAGCTCTGTTAGTGTTTTCTTGTTTGGTTTTGTTTGTTTGTTTGTTTTGTTGTTGTTTTTGGGTTTTGTTGTTGTTGTTGGTTTTTTGTTTGTTTTTTTTTTTTTTAATGTTCATATTCAACATCTCTAAGCCATAAAGAACTACAGTGCATTTTCACAGAAGGTTGTTCATTAAATCACAGTAAAGCTTTCTGAAGCCCCAAGTCAAAAAGCTTAAATGTTTAGGATGAGACCGAAAAAATCCTGATGGCCTTCAAGTTTATTTGAAAGACAGATTACAGAATATTATGTAAGGCACAAATCTCAGAACTATTCCCCATTGTATTTACAAATATTATCAAGTTTTACGAGATCATGAATTTTCATAAAAAGTGACATTTTCAAAAAGCTTTTCTTGCTTTAATCCTCCTCCTTTCTTTTGATAGGATTAAATGCTGAAATGGCAGGCTGTTAAATAAGCACTCTGAAATGCCAACTGTGAGGCATTTAACTCCACGTATTTACAAATTAACATTTCACAGTTGTTTTAAATTTTGACATTATAGTTTAGTACCTTCGGGCAACTCATTTCAGAAGGTGCTGGATTTGATTTACGTTATTTCTCATTTTACATTCATATGTTATGGCACTGGAATACCTTTAGGTTTCCCACAATCCCTGATAAAGGAAATTTAGTTTTATGAAAGGCTGAGAAATATTGCTTTGTTTTTATGAACAGAAACCAATGAGCCTGCCTGAAGTAAATTCAAAGTTATCATTAACTTTACCTATAAAAGGCCATATCCATATCCACCAGAAGGAGTGGAGATCATGGCCTATATATCTGTATGTACACACACACAAATTCCAAGTGCAATATTGAAAGATGGTGTCATAGGCCTTCCCCTTCAGCCACTTCAGTGCTGACACAATGTTCAGAATGACCTGGAGAAAACATCAAGTAGTATTCCTAAAAAAAGCAGTGGGATGCTTATCTTAATTCTTTAATTCTTTCTATTATTAGGTTACTTCAGAGGATATTTGTGTGCTCCTGAGACAACTGCTGCTTATGGGCTACTAGCTATGGTACTTTAGATGGAAATTTTTACTTTGCAGACTATGAAATGCAGTTTCTGTATTGCTAAAGTTAATATTTACAGAAGAGGTTTCAAAAAAAAAAAAATCATAATAACCCCCCTACCAACAACAAAAAAGCCCCATCACTTACTACCTGTAGGAATATGAAACTGTGGCTATTCTTACAGCACCACTTAAGAGCAAACTTGGAACAGATACATTTTGGTTTGCAGTTGAGCACCTTTCCCCATTACTTAATATTCATAAAACCAATAAAAAGCAGAAGCCATTTACAGTTTTGCTTCCTGGGTGCAACAGTATCAGAAGATACCAATCTCTTTTCAAGAGTTTCTACAGTTTGTAGAAAACCAATTTATCTGTCAGAAAAATCAGTATGCAGACAAAGGAAACATGAGTACACAGATATGCAGGGCAGTTCATGAGAAACAAGACTCTCATTTCAGGACAACTACACTCTTGATTCATTCTTCCCCACAGGGCTGGAACCAGAGAAAAGTGGTAGGTTTCATGTTCAGGACAGCTGAACGTCCCCAGAGCCACCAGGGCACTGCCCAGTCCCTGTGCAGGGTGTCAGGGCTGCAGAGCTGCCTCAGCTCATTTCTGGGTCTATTCCTATGCCACTTCTAAGGAAGGTATATGTATTTTCCTTCTATGCACAGAGAAACTTTGATTTCTACAAACAGAAAGAATTGTTCTGCTTTTTCCATGGGGCACATTTGTTTAGAGTGAACCCTGGGCCTTGTTACACTTGGTGAGACTCTGGCTGCTGACTTTACCTGTGCCAGCATTTATGCATAGTGGTGTGAAAAAATCACATGATTTTTCAGCAGAAATCAATGTGCTATTGCTTACTGGCAGTTCAGTGGACATAACTATCCCCATTTATGACACAGCCTCTACCTAATATCTACAAACACATATCAAGTTATTTAGACATATCTATTATTTACCCATAGAACACCTGTTTAGTGATCCAATGCTGCTAATGCCAATGACCACATCCTATCCATATGTCATTTTTACATAGCAATGCACTGATTAATGTTAATTCCAGCAGCATGTACTACTAATTAAGATATTTAAGAATGGTTACATGTTTCACATGGGAATGTGCCAAATCACCTCTCTGCAGTCTCACTGGTGTTTCAGATTTGATAAACAAGCCTGAGACACCTTTGTATTGTAACAGACACTTCAATAATGCTCCAGATATATTCACTAACACAGCATCTTTTTCCAAAATCGACTGTGACACCCACTAATATTCCATAAATAATGGGATCAGATTAAAGTCTCGCCAAAATTCATTACAATGTATTAAACCTGCCTGATCTTTATCACTGCTACTAACACAATAAACAGAATGCAAACGTCACAGGGCATGGAAAGTTATGGGAATTTTCCTCAGGAGCACTGCAGAACACAGCCAGAATCAGAGGATGTATTGCCATGCCTTTGTGAGGTCTGTATAAATTAGACCCTTTTCAACCAGAATCTCTCTCTCATATTTTTACTTCAACTTAGACTACCATTTCTCTTCTGTAGTTTCTGAAGTTATTATTCATTCCAACAACTTCATCTTGAGTAAGCATTGCACACGTGTGCATTAAAATAAGGATTAATTATTACTGCCATCAGCTGCCTCATGGTTAACATTGCTTTAGGGCTAAAAATCACAGGAGGGATACAAGTAAACTTTTAGTTTGGAAAAACATCACAATGTTTGTTCTTTATAAATTGTTATTTAACTATTCACAGTCATAATTTCTGAGAAAAAAAATAACTAAGTTCCAGTGCTAAATGTGTCAGCAACACTTTTGTTGTTGAGGATCTTTGGCAATACTCCTGCCACTCTGTGGGATGCCCTAACATTTTGCAACTTAACTTGCACATTTAACCTGATTTCCCAAGGAGAAGATTTCCATGATTTTGGGAGCAAAAAGTAGTTCTGCAAGTTGCTAATTTTCATTCATATCAAGATTTTTAAAAGCAGGATTTTAAGAGCAGCCACCTGTCCAGTGGCCTGAATTCCAGGTGGTTGAGCACAGTGAACTCCTCACAGTGCCAGCTGAGCAGAGATGCAGCAGCTCAGCTCCAGGATTCCTGCTCTCTGGCTTTAATGAAGGACTGCACCCAGACCCAGAGAACACCCTCCTGTGCACTGCAGGCCGGATTTCTGTCAGCTCAGAAATGTTTAAAAACTGCCATTTCGTTTAAACCCCTGCCATTTCATTTTAGATGTTGAAACAGAAGATGAGTTCTTGAGAGTCTCAAACTGAGTACTACTCCATAGTTTCAAAAAGGAGCCATTCCACCCTGGAACAGTTCAGTCCTGCTGCCACCTGCTGTCACAGACACATCAGTGCCACGCTGCCTGTACGACGTTTTCCCTTTCCTCTTCTGTTGTTAAGAGTGTAAAAGAACATGTTCTAACAATGCTGCTCAACATTATCTAAAAGTAATCAGAAACTAATTTGTCCAGAGAAGTGTGCCAGTAAACCAATGCACTGCCACCTTCATTGCCAGAGCATCAACCCTGCAGATTTGTGCATGGTTCCATTCACAGTTTATCCCCAAAAAGGGTCATTCACATAAGTATTAGCAGGATGGGGCTGAGGTTTTTTGTTTTGGGGTTTGTGTGGTTTTTAACCCCAGCAATATTGCTTCCTTCTGGAAAATTCTGAAATATTTATTATTATTACTAGGAAAGTACTAAGACTATGAACTGGCCAGACTACTAAGGCTGAGTTGCTCCTACTTTATACTTACGTGATCATGCAAAGAGCCTTAAATATTTAGATTAAAACAAACTTAAAAGTTAGACAAAATTAAAAACTGCTATGTAAACCAGATTAAACAAAAAGGTCTGAAAAGAAATGACTCAAATCTAGCTCCTGCCTAGTGCTTCAATGAAGACTAGCAACTTCTAGAGTTAAGTGAACTCAGTAATTCCTCTCAGGACCCCTGGAATGCTTTTATGCCACCATCTCTGGTGGTGATGTGCTTCAGCAGCTTGACCTGGCTGAGGCTGCTGCCATCCCACCCTCCTTCCTCCCTTCCACCAGCCCCAGAGGCATCCTGCAGGAAGCCAGCCTGGGGTAGAGGAGGGGCAGGGACAGCTCTGGGGGACAGTCCTGAGCTGCCCTCAGTCTGTGCCTGTGGCTGCTGAGTCCTGCTGGGGAAGGCTCTTCCTGGGGTGCTCCAGCCTGCACTGCAGGACCCACCCTGCTCCTGGCCCTGCAGGACCCACCCTGCTCCTGGCCCTGGCACACTCCAAACTGTTTGTCACAGAGTCACAGCTTCCTAAGACAGCACAGGTGAACCTCTACCCTCCCTTCAGGTTCTTCATTTCACTAAGGATGCAGCAGCTAAAAAAGAAGTCTTCTGTCTGTTGCTCAGCCATACACCCTTTTTGGCAAAACATAATATACAGTAAGCTGGAAACAAGTATCACAGCATCTGTTACAAGGATTTCTAAAACAATGCAAAGCAGAAGTTCATTGCAGAAAATTGAATGAGATGCTGAAATCCTGGATTCTTGCTGCCTCAATGGAAAAACGATGGTGGTCTCCAAACACAACTCCAGTCAGATATAACAAAGGCACAGGGCTTAAGCCAGTTGAACTCAGACAGCAGAGGGTAAAATGCAGGATGTAAACTATTATTCTAGTGATTTCTTTACAGGAAACCAACTGTTAACATGAAGTGTTTTTAAAGCTTCCAGGGTTTTTCTTCACTAAGCACGTTACTTATTGCTCAGCACAAGCCCAATTCAATTTGATTACTGCCACAATATCCCTCTAATGTAAAACTGAAAGGCTCTTTCACATATCACACCTCTTGTCTGAAGAAAAAGAAAAAAAAAAGGTCATTTTCACCCTCACGCACACAAAAAAAAGACAGGCAATCTGTAGGCTGTATGCATCATGTTATCAAGTGTAATAATTACTAAAAGATTAACTTACAATACCACCAATATTATTACTTTCTGTATTTGCAGAGCTTTGCAGAAGTGTTTTCCTTTAGCAGACACGGTAGGATTCACAGCTCTAAAAACAATTGGAGAGCCAAGGCAATTGCCTCCATTTGCACAGACTGCAGGGGACAAGGAGCAGAGTCACTGAGCCCCTCTGCTCCCTGTGCTTCAACACTCCCAACAGCAGGAATACACTGCTGGACAGCCACAGCCAGGGGAATCCTCCTCAGCACTCTCTGAACGCTGCCCCACCCAAAGAGAGCAGGACTGTCACAGCACTGTCACAGCTGCCCTCAGAGCAGCTGGAGAGCTGACACACAAACCAGGCACAGCTCCAGGCACAGCTGGGACAGCTGAACATCGTCTTACCCACCCCACCAATCTGACAGTGAAAGACTTGGGGTTAAAAAGGAAATAACTGCTCTGCTATGTTTTTTTTTTTCTGTTATATGACCCATTTCATTGCCTGAAGAACACTCTTTCTAGACAATGTATTAAGAGCTTAAGACAAACTGCAACATGCAGAGGTTATACTCTAGTTTTTACCGTTTTAATAGAACTTCTTGATCTTTCTTCCCAAACATTACTGCTCAGCTCCATTGTGCAATGAACATTTGTTTCTCTTTCATAGGATCCAAACATAAATAACCTGAAATAGAAAAGCCCATGGTAAGAATTGTAATACTATTACAAGTACCCCAGATACTCGCATACCCCACATACTCACCACTCTTCATTTACACACTATTATTATTATTATCTTTATTCAATGTGTACACATAGAGAAGTCCTCACAGAACAGATTCCACAGGCACAGCCTAACACCAAAGGAAAGACACTGCCACCCTCTAGTGGAAGGACTCCAAAAACATAAAATATAAGAAAATTTTTAGCTAGGGGTTTTTTGAGTTGTGTTTTTTTCCTGCTGTGTACTGTTTTCTTTTTTTTAATAAAGTGTTCAATCAGCAGACTAGCATTTTTTCCATAAAGAACTACTTTTTATTTTAAGAAAAGTAAAAATAGCTGCGAGAATCTTCCATTTCAATCCTAAACTTCACAATGTACTGAAGCTCTTCTTGGTTTAAGAGAACACTAGTGTAGATCAAAGTTTCATCTAAAGTTTAACAGTTTACTACTGTTAATATTTATATTTCACTAAACTGGGATCCTCATATCTGTAATTCTTTGTAACATTCATAACAAAAGAGTGGTTCTTCATGCAC
The DNA here is from genome assembly GCF_009829145.1 of Chiroxiphia lanceolata. NCBI lineage: Eukaryota > Metazoa > Chordata > Aves > Passeriformes > Pipridae > Chiroxiphia > Chiroxiphia lanceolata. Next base: position 446,328 of record NC_045644.1, read on the forward strand.
AATACCCCATTCCAGAAGGCTACAAAGCTTTTCAGGCAGATACCAGTACTAGAAAAGAAACCCCAAACCTGTAAACTTTAGGCTATAGAACAGCAATCCCAGCTTGTTCACAGCTTATCTCACAGTAGCTGAAAGCAGATAAATATTTTGGAATAAAAATGTCAAACAAATCTTATTCAAAAGAGCTGTTAGATTTTAACTCCCTTCTAAACTTTCTACATACATTTGACAGGAGCAGTTTCTAAGCTGTCATTCAAAGCACCTCATTTGTGACTGTGATGTGTTACACGAAACTCTTTAGAGGACAGAGGCAAAAGCTGTCAGAAAAACATGTCAATTTTATCTGTTTATCTTGACACTGTTAAATAAAGTTTCTAGGTTAAATATTTATAATCAGGAAGTCCCCAATCTTCCAGATGTGGAGATCTGTAGTAAACATACTTTGAAAATTAAGTAAAGCTATAGAAAACAAGTTTCACCAACAACTAGAACCAGTGAAATGAATCCAGTTCAAGGGAAATCACCTCTCTGGCTGTGACACCTCTCAAGCTTGCATTGCAGCAGGGAGAGATAAATCCATCTTTCTTTGCTATGCCCCTCTATGAAGAGTTTATGTGACTAGTGTTCAGCTGTGCACCTGAACGCAGGGGGCAGATGGGAGGGGAAGGTCGTGCCTGGGTTGGGACCCAGCACACCTGACTGACAGTCTGTTGGTTTGGCCCAGAGTTGGTGGCTGTATCTGTGACCCACCCTCAGAGGGACAGTCCCCACGCTCCAGTGTCACCCTGCAAACAGCAGCTGCCAACCTCACTGCCAGCCTGACCCTCAGCACTATGGATATGATCCCTGCGAGCACAAAGCCAGCCTCAGCCAACCAGTCAGCTACCTGGGACAAGACTAAGCTTGGTCAAGGGGACTGGAACTGACAAACTCAGCCCTTGTTTGCTTATTTTTAAACCCTCCCCAGCAACCCTGCGTGGCCTTTCTCTTCTGCTTTCAGGAGTCGCTTTGGAGTGAAACAGGTTTTCCTCAGTGTCTCACTGATATCAGACAATTCATTAAAGCTTTTCAGCTGATCACTGGTTGCACACATTTCATCTTCTGGTCACTCAGACACATTCTCAGGGAATTTTCCAGGGGTACTTATTATCCCTTGAAAATATCGGCACAGTAGCTATTTAGCTGTCTTGGACTGGATGGAAGAACAAGGACATGAAATAGCTCAAAACAAGAATAAAGCAATTTTCAGCCAGAACTGTAACATGAAGTCACAAAAAAACAATGAGCCATACTGAGATTTCACCTTGCAGCAGGTTACCAGCAGTCAACTGGAAGAAACACATCACAAGACAGCCAAACTACACATCTAATATTAAAGAGCTCTTGATGTTGGAGTTTGATTTCCAATTTCAGAAAGACAAAGAGGAAATTTTAACTGCTGCTACACTACAAAAATTTTTGTCTGAATAGTGTCTCCATTACCATGCAAACAGAGGCACTGTACTCTGTGAGGCAGCTGCAGAAAAAGGCTGACATTAAGCTTGTCTCAACAATATATTAAAGATATATCCATATCCTACAGATTGATAGTTTGTAAATCAGTATGAAAGGATGTATGAAAGACATCCTGAAACAAAGTTTATAACCCCAACTATAATTAAATCAATAAAGGATTATGATTAAATTGCCACCTCAGTAATTTAAATACACACACAGAAAAAGAATTTCTATTCCTTCCCCAGTTATAAATGGGATGGTTCCTTACAGCAAGCACGAGACAGAAGAGAGTGATTCAAGACAGTACCTGTGACTATCAAAACAGTTGTGGTATTTTACTAAAGAACTACCTTAGGAAAATTTCCTTGTCCACAAAAGTCATCTACTGGAACAAATGCTAATTTAGGAAGCTCACTTTATGGCACAGTATTGGAAGAGTATTCTTGCCTAATACAATAAGATTGATAGGCTTTAAGAATTTCTGCCCAGTGCCTCTTTTAAAAAAATTAATATAACAATTTAACAGAGTGTTGCTTTGTTCTTCCCTTTTCCTTAAAATTTAAAGATAATGACAGATAACAGGATTTTGGCAATAATTAAGTTCTGTGAGGGCACTGCACTTGCTGAAAGTGTAAATTTTTGTACAGGCCAGGAAAAAAATTGCAAAACATATTCCTCATTATTTACAAAAAGGTTCCACCCTTCTGTTAATTTAAAAGATGTGCAAAATTTAACTTTTCTTTCAACATCATGACAGCAAGAAAATTACTGTGCTCACGCTTGCAATTAGAAAAGAAACAAGAACAAAAAGTGCAGATATCTGGTCATGTGAAGAATACAACTTAATTAAACAAGCCATTTATAGCATACAAAAAGCTTGCCAAATGTTTTATCACTATAGTTTCACCACTGTTTTCCAGACTTAGGCAGGAGAAGCAGCAAAACACTGTTACCAGATGGACAACAAGAATTCTACTCCAAATTCTGAACAGAAGTCAAAGAACAGCTACCACTGAGAAAACATAAAACATTCTGGGGCACTGCACGAAAGTGAAAAAGACACAGAATTTAAAGTGATTTTTCATCCTGGAATGAGAGTGAAAGAATGAAAAATGCTGAGGTCTCTGTGGCAGATCCAAGTGGCAAAGCCCTGTGTGTCAGCAGTGCTGCACCTCTGAGAGCTGGCCCAGGCACCTCCACCCCAGCCCAGAGTGCTGCTGCAAAAGGGACAGTGGAGCACTGGACTCTCCTACATATTTCTGCTGTTACCACCACCATCCTCTGTGTGTCTTTCAGCTTCTACCTCATCAACATCTTCAGATGCAAGGTAAGCAAGAATATTTATTTACTCACAGAGGGACTCTGTGGACAGCAGTTGTAGTTGTTTAGATCAAAAAAGGATGGGACACCTGGAAGATCTGAGGAATTACTATGGGACCAACAGTCAGATGTGTAGGTTGAGAGGTGTCAGGTGAGACAATTTTCATGTGTGTGTTGAGAACTTTCAAGTTGCATAAAACAGATTAAGTCAGACCCAAAGCTCAAAAGACCTGACAAACCAGGAACTGCCTCCTCTGCCAGTCATCTGATGAGCAGCTGTGACAGCTGAAAATGCTGAGAGGGCAGAGGATGATGTCAAACTGAGTAATCTGGGCACACAACTTAAGGTGGTCATTGTGGTCCTCTTATGATAAAAATGAATGCACTACTGTGTAAAGAGAGATCAGGCAGGACAAGCAAAGAGGAAACAGTCCTGACAGGCAAGGAACACAGATCATCATTCAGTATTCTTGGATCATTCACAGAAAACACATCACAAAGCAAGGGAGACAGGTGAGCAGCAATTTCATTACAAAAAAATAATCACTGCTGTCACCATACAACTCAGAAACAGAAGAACATCTTCTAGAAATCCATAGCACTGATAAATCACATTAGTACAGCAAATAGAATTCAAATGGTTGTACAATGCTACAGAAAAGAAACAGTGCAAAGAGGAGTTGATACGGTAATAAAAGCAATGAAAGAGGTTTAAAAAAAGAATTCTTGCTGGAAAGCAGAAAGCAGTTCATAAAGAGCAGAACTGCACATGACTACATCAAAACCTAAGCACTACTTGGAAAAGACTGAACATAAACCAAGAACCAAGAGGTCTGACAAAAAACCCCAAACAAACCAAGAGCCCACACACCTTTTCTCCAGCTTTGAAGAGAATAATTTTCTCTTTAACGAATGAAGGGAATAGATTTTATTTCTTTCCAGTATTTTGTTCAAGACAAAGACCATAAATAATGCCTTATAAAAGTGATTTGGATTTATCTAAGTAAAACTGAGTGAAACAATTATTTCCCCTTGCTTACATAATACAGCAAGATAATTACAACATTTATACTGTCTTGGAAAGAGACTCAATTTGGTGTAAAAAACCAACTGAACAAAACCAAGCAAGTAACAGGAGGCACAGATTAGCTTGTAACCAGGCAAAATTCAGAAGAAAGGCAAATGCTTGTGCCCACACAAAGTAGAAGTGCCTCAGAAACTAACTATAACTTCATTCTTATTTTAAAAAAGTACATTTCATGATTAGAGTGCAATCACAACACCAAAGCTGCCACTTGGTGAATCAGAATGGGCCTACAGCTGTAATAACTACAAAGTGAGGAAACACGGGTACTTTCTTAGTCAAGAATGAGCAGAAGTGCACAAAAATATACCTTGTACATTCAATTAACGTGACTTTTAGTCGACCTTCTGTCAACAGAAAATCCTGTATACAGAGGTCTCGATCTTCGTATTCATCAGCTGGCAACACTTGAAATGGAAAAAATGGCTTGAACCTGAAAAACACAGAACAGATTCATCTTAATTCAAATTACATAAAGAACACTAACACAGAGAAATATAAAAAATGCAATAAGACCACAGTGAATCTTAAACACTCCTAAAGAGAAATAATACCATTCCTACATATTTATTGGTCAAAAGGAACAAGTAGGAGCCACTAAACCTTTTTGAATGCAGCAGACTGGACAATATAAACAAAGATGGCTTCACAGGAACAGAGTGAGTTATACTGACTAGTGCAGGTAATTCTGAGAAAGTGGGAAGTTGAGAAAAATCACACAGTATGTTTATGATTGCAAACATATTTAACACAAAAGTCCTTTTGCAGTAAATATCTTACCAGGTCTGTAATTTCTCAGTTCATCTGCATAAACATCGTAGCACTGAAAGGTGAAAATATAATCTGACCCTAAAGCTTAAACCTTTTATGACAGTGCTGTACTAGAGGACTGGTGCACCCTTACAGACACTACAGTTACACACATTGACTCTTCTCGCACTTGGGGAAAAACTTTCAGTTGCTCTTTTCAGTCACTCTTCTTGAATTAAAATAAAGACACAGGTATTCTAAATATTTGCTCCCAAGCTTTATTTCCCTCGTCACAGCATGTGATTCCCAGGAAAAGCCGCTCATGTCCAAGATATTCAGTGTTTTACACACGTTATCTCTCCACATAATTCCCTGTCTGATTAGAATATGCTGTGTTATAAATAGCAATTCCATTTTTCAGTGCTAGTGCTGCAGTGGCAGACACAGCCCCGATGGGAGGGAGGGGAGGAGAGGCTGCCCAGCTGCAGCCCCATCCCATGGCTGACACACACATCCCAACGGCAAGGGCACAGCCCTGCAGAAAGGATGTGCACGAAACTATTTGAAAACACTCTTGCAGGGTATTCCTTCTTTCTGCCTTTATTCATTGCTCTCCTCTCCCAGCACTGCCCAGTGCCCTTTACACCCTGACCCAGCCTCCCAGCAATCCTTCCTACACCCTGACCCAGCCTCCCAGCAATCCTTCCTACACCCTGACCCAGCCTCCCAGCAGTCATTCCTGCCGAGGACACTCGGGACAGGACACGAGCACAGGCAGCCCGGATCTGCCATCCCATGGCAAAGAAGGTTTTCACAAGTCCTGTTTGCTCAGCCAGCACAGGCATCTGCCTGTCACATCCAGAGATCACAACATGTGCAGGAAACAGTCCCACGGATGTGAAGGGTTGCACAAGCCCCCATAAATAACGGAGCATCCTCTGACTGTCAGCACAGGCTGGGGAGGGAGCTCCGCGCTCCCAGTCAAGGCACTGGGCAACAGCCTCGCACAGAGCCAGGAGAAAGACATTTCTTTTGTTCTCTTGGTGAATAAACACAACTCAGCACTCCAGCTCTTTTCCTGAAATCCCATTCAATTTCTAACTTTAATTTGGTTCCAAGTTTCTCCCTCATTAACTCCTTCAGGAAGAAAACCATTTTGACACAGGTCAAGTGAAAAAATTCAGTTTTAAACAGTTTATTCCAATGTTTTTTCTTTAAGTCTTGCACGACACATAGGAAGCTGTGAAATCACTCTGGGCCACGGTTTATGTTTATGAGCCTACTATAAGCAACCAACTCAAAACATGCCTTTTGCATGTACTGCCTGGTCTGATATTTGACTCATATTTTCCTTTATAGTTCTCAAATAATTAAAGTAATAGTAGGGATCACAAGAGCAGGGAACATACTACCAAGATGACCCCACTATTTTCATTCTACAAGAGCTGGTATCACTTCTGGGCCTGACCCACCTCCAGCCATCACAGCACACTCTGCCCTCCATGTTTCTCACTTCAAACACAAGCAAGGGTGCCCTGCTCCCGGCAGGAGTGATTTTTACCCCCTGAAAACACAGGCTTGGCTCAGATTTTGTTAGGCAAAAAAGGAAGAGTTAGACAAGCACACTGGAAAATAATGCCAAGTTTTGGGTGAATAAATACTTGCACGCTTGAAGGGTTTTCAGCACAAATAAACTACTTTTCAGGTCGTACCAGCAACTGAAAATACACCTTCTCCCAAAACCTATCAAAAAAAAAGATAGTTTTCCATGGGAACATCAAACCAATGACCACCATAAAACTCAGTGAGCTGGTATTTATAAGGTCTTTCCCTTACACATACACACCATAAAACAGCCTGCAGGCTATTTAAGAAAAACACAAACCTGGACCAATCTATTTTCAATACTAAAAATAAGAACTAAACAAAAAAGCAAACTAACAGACTAAAGCATTCCAGTAAGGATGCAGACATATCTACCTATATATTCAAACCAAAACCATCATCCTGAAGTAACTTCAGACCAAAGTGTTCAGCACACACTGCAAGCCTTTGCTGCAGCACAGAATAATGAAATAATCCCCTGAACAAGACATTTTCCCTCCTAGATTAAGACAATGTTTACTACAATATTGATTTCTATTTTCAAAATACTTTTTAAAAATTCCTACTACAATGAATTAAAGAGGAATTAATTCTAAAATACCAATGCAGTTAAACACAATAATATGCAAAACACTTAACAGTGTATGCAGGACTTGGTGCAGCACTACTTAAATCTTCTACACATATGGGATTAAAAGCAGTCTCAACATAATGTTTAATTGACAACAAGCACTTATGTTCACATTCTTAACACAGTAACTGATTTGTAAAATCCTTCACAAAAACCCCAACACATCACCTATTTCCACTGGCACTGGTAATGTACAAAGAGCTAAATATCCACCTTAAATGCATTTTCAATGTTTGAGTGCTGCTCTGAAGCCTTCCAAATTTACATCACTGCACTTATCCATTTAAAGCAATCTACAGAGAGTTTGTGCATTTCCAAAATTACACATGGGATAAATGACTATTTCCCATAGATTTCACTTACATATTAGGGAACTGAACTGCTGTCAGACGATTTAAGTCCAAGACAACCTTATTTATTTGGAAAGACTTTCCAACTGGGAACTGGTGCAGTACCACAGACCCAGAGAGGGACAGCTGGTACCAGGGCCAGACAGTTCCCGTGTGCTGTAAAAACACAGCCAGGTAGCCCACGTGCCTGCCAGTCTGCCATCCCAGCTGCTCCCAGCTGCTTCCCAGGGCTGGGAAAACCTGGGAGCCACCCCACCTTTCACAAGCAGCCACCAGGACAAAGGACACACTGAAGAGTGTGTTCCTAAAGTTATATACAAACACCTTACACCCAAAATCTTGCTTGGATATGCATACTATTAAAAAAGAAAAAAAAGGTCTTTGAAAGTGGCTTATATTAGATGCTTCTAGTGTGTTTTCAACTTGTTTTTAAGTTACCAGAGACCCTCCACAAGCTTATCATCTTATTTGGCCAGAAGTCTGAAATTCAGATAGTACATTATTAAGAAAATGTTAGTTAAAACCCAGCATTTCAATTTTACATGAAGAGGAACATCCATCAATCAAACTTCACGTAAAATTTTAGCAACTGAAAAAAACCTACAAAAATATTTAAAAGAAGCTGTGGAGTAGCAAGTGCTTCTCAACAAATACCACAAGATACAAACAGCAAAAATAAGTCACTTCACGTGAGGAATTAGGTCAAATGATTACACTGAAAGATAATTAAGATAAAGTTACTCAACTAATACACTGGATTAAAAGTACACAGTAAAATAGCACAGTAGTGAGCTCTTCCATACCCAAGCCCAGCAAAACCACTGCCAGGCAGTGCAGTCAGTGTCTCTCCTCCCTGGGAAGGACTTTACACTCCATTCCTGCCGGGGGGGAGTCACTGCCCTGGCCCAGCTGCTCCCAGTGACTCCCTGCCCTCACCAGCACCACCTCCCTCAAAGTGTATCCAAAAACCCCACACAGGAATCAAGTTTGTTCCCTTCAGTTTGAGTGCTTTCAGCCCATGAATCCTCAGTACTCCATCTCTTCTTCCTTCCAGCTGCCAGTTCTGGAGGGAAGAACTCACCTTGGAACAAGTCTGTAATTTGGTGGGTTAGTTTTAAAAATGTCTGACCTATATTCCCATTAATTTGTATTCACTATTCTGCCATGACTGGTTTGTGGACCTTCAGCCAACTTTTAACAGAGAAGAGGACAGAATTCTTTTACAGCTTAGTTTAATTAACCTATTACCTAAATTAACTGCTTCCATCAGTACCTAGTTAACAACAGTATTTTTAGTTGCATGAGGAAATCTATTGAGAACTGCAAAAAAATATCAATTTATGTGGTATGAAACCAGATGCTTATGTTTCTGTTCATTGCATCAGTTAAGACTGCTCAGAATCACAGTAAAAAGGCCCACCAGTAAATTGTTAAAAGCTACATACAGACAGGAACAATATTCAAAAGCTCTCAGTACTCCATCTCCTACTTGGAAAAGCAGAAAGATTTACAGCTTCATTTGGAAGTGCAGAAGGGTCAGATTTTCCAGAACTTCTGTTAAGAAGCGAGATCACTTTCCAGAGTAAGTTCTGGGAAAAATTTAAATTATTCTCTGGGTTTATAATAGAAGTTTGAGATTTAAAACAGTGGTCTAAAAATTACTGAGTATGTGTTTAAGACCACATTAATCAGTTGTATGATACAAATTCCAGCATTACTACACTGACATGAAGATTAAATGTTGTCAGGTTTATGAATTTGTTATTTAAGTTACATTAACTGAGCATCTAAATTTTAATAAAAAGCAAAAAGAGACTTTAAATCTCAGAAGAACTGATCAACTAAAAACACAAGTATCTTCAGCATAAGGCTACTTTGTATGCATTGCAAATCTTAATTTTTAATTAGAAAGGTAAGCAAAATTCTACCACAATCTCAAATTAGACTGTGTTTAGTACAGAATCAATTCACTTTTTAATAAATGTTACTGTATGTGAAGATTCTAGTATCTAAAATACTCTCAAAAGAAAAACTGCCAAATCTATTTTTAGTTTGGGGAGTAATCAAAAGGTTCAGCTAACTACAGAACAGAACTAAATCACTCTCCTGTTTACATTGCCTTTGCCACCTGATGCACGGAAACGCAAGTCAGGCGCTTGTAAAGTGTATAAATTTCAAAAAGAGTGATTGACACCAGATATTTTGAGACATAACAAGTCCTCTATTCTTACATTGTGTGTAATTTAAGATGAAGTTTACTTCTACAAAAGTTCTGAAATATTACAATCCACTCCTAAAGAGGCATAATCACCTTAATGTAAACTGCTTATATCAGATTGAAGATACAAAAATGGAACTCATCCTTTTTTTGAGAAAAAAACCCCAACAAGCCAAAATTAGCAGTACTATGCTTTTTAAAAGACTCTGCAAAAGCAATTCTCCAGCTGCCACTGGAGAATTCCACAAGGAGAACGCTGCAGAACTGTGTCAGCATTCATAGTCAGGGGACTTTAATAATTCAAATTATGCTCTTATTCATTACAGAAATCTACTAATTTCAGCTTTACTCACACCCATGAAAGTCTGGTTTACAAGCAGCCTGAAAAACATCGCAATAAGACAGTGTTTATTTTCTAGGAAGTTTTATGGTAAACTTCAAATCAGATCCAGTACCCCCTCCACTGTGTTACAGGGTATTCTGCCCCAGACATGTGGGAGGCTCTTACACACAAGTTCTCAATATATGAGCTGTCATTTTTTTTTGTAACCAAGACCTCAAAAGAAAAAAAAGAAAAAGGCAAAGATTTTATTATTCCCTTTATTCTTCAAAGATGTTTCACACATTTCCAGATTCTTAAGCTACAGCGTTCTCATTTCTCAGTAACTCTGACATACATCTTGAATCAGAAACTCAAGACAGGCAATTTTAAAACTTCGATTTGTTCTTGACTTCGACAAGAATAAATGGAAACAGTCCAGTACATGCTTCCAAAAAGACAGCAGATTTTTTTCCCTGCCTATATGACAGAAGTCATTGTGAACTCAAGAAAGAGAGTCCTAAAGACACGGTATTACTGTCTGGACTGAAATAGCCACGGTAAAAGAGAAATTTTGAATCAGACTTACCAAAACTGCTTTCTTATCAGCACAAACAAGATTGATTTTACCATGCACAGACTATTTTGCACTTCAAGAACACTGTCCAAATTCTAAATTCCATAAATACCGAAACGGCTTTGTCAACTCAACACATTTTCAGGTGGTATTTTTGGTTTGGGTTTGGTTTTTTTTGTTTTGTTTTGTTTGGGGTTTTTTTGGGGTTTTTTTGGGTTTTTTTTTTGTTTGTTTTGTTTTGGTTTTTTTTGTTTGTTTTTATTTTATTTTTATTTTTTTGTTTGTTTGTTTGTTTGTTTTTAGCTGAAGCAAACTGTTGATTCAAATTAAGAGAAAGAGATCAAAATCCTACTATATTTCAGTTTCAAACAGGATGAAGACAAAATTGCCCCGTTTAAGCAGAAAGCCTGAATTATTGTGGCTCTGCTCCAGGTGGGACAGAAAACGCAGATTATGTTCATTTGTTCACACAGGGCTGGAAGACCAGCAGGTGTGGTTTAGCAAGCAGATTTTAGGCATTCAAGAAGAACAGCAGCAGAAAAAAAACCACCAGAAGATAAGCAAATAAACCCAAGCCACCCCAAAACTCTACCTTTAGCCAGCTGGATTAGGGACTGATCCCAGTGACTGATGCCAGCAAAACACTGCCTTTTGCTCACTTCAGCAGTGTATTCTCCCATAAGGGGGTCTCAAGTCCCTACAAACATCATCTCTCTGCAGTACTGGTTAGAGGAAAAAGATGATGTTCTATTAGAAGTCTAAGCTCTGAACATGACTCGTTCACTGAGCTCAAGAGTTTTAATCCTCTCCTCTAAAGCCCAGCCTATGTCCATATGAAACAAATGGCATCTCTTAGACTGCCTAGAGAGAAAACAACACTGCTGAAAGCAGCCTCAGACAGCTGTCAGCCAAGTGAAAAAATATTTGTATCTGTTCTGAATTCTAGGCATGAGAGCTTTCCAGGGTTTATCCTCACTCCTCCAGTTAAGTTTGAAAAATGCTCCAACTACAGAAGCTTCTCCTTAATCTACATTTATCTATTGACGAGACACAAGATGGTCCAATTCCCAGCCTGGGAGCCTTCCAAAGAGCTGGAGATGGTGCTGAGCCTGAGCTAGGCTGTGTTCCAGGCTGGGTGACTGACAGCTCCCCTGAGCTGTGGGCAGCACTCACCCTTGCAGAGAGGCTGCAGGGTGGGATCCAGGCCATGGCCAGCACTGGCCACCCGTCCCCCAAGCCCAGGTGACAGCAGTGGTGTCACAGCATTTGACTGGTGGGCCTGCACTGTAAATGGGACCAAACGACAGCAGCTCAGCCCGGCCATGACCTGTGGCACTGCTGCTCACAATCACACACAGGAAGGGCTCGGGACATTAATGAACAGGAAGGATTCCTGCTCTTGCCAAATCCTGCATCGCTGATGGCAAGCACTTGTGATCACACTGGAAAGAAGCAGCTTCTCAAATTGCTATAATCTTTTCCTACCAAACTCATCGTGAATTTGGATACTTTCTCTAATTTGCCCTTCCTTCAGAGGAACAGAGAAAAAAGAAAAAAAAAAAATGTGAGTTTTTGTGGTATTGTTTTAAAACAATACCACTGACTTACACTGCTGTTCCCACCCCACCTCCCCTTGCAATCCACAGGGCTCTTTGCTTGGAAACATTAGAATTTGTTTTGTTTCTTCTAACATATTGCATCAAGTTTTGTTAGCAAGTATGCAGTTATTCTTAAAAACAAAAAACAACTGTTGAAGTTTCTAGAATTACACTGCATCATATCCTGATTAATTACTAAGGAACTATTCACCAAGCCACATCATTCCCAGAGGTGACTCAAACACTACCATGAAGCCTTCTGCCATGTAACTGCAAGACTGATCTTCCATTTCTACTCTTCCTATTTTAGCTTAGGCAAACAGGAATAATGCTTTAAGATATTCACTACACATTATCTTGTACCTAATGCCATTATTAAAGCAGATGATAATATTTGTACACTGAACGGGCATTTTTCATAACTATGTTGCCATTAAAACTGGTTCAAGAAAATATACTGAAGCTTAGCACTCTCAGTTAAGAAAGTCAGGAACAAAGTGTTACAATTTCCATTAGATATCCACAGATAATTTTAAAATCCTGGACAGAAAGTAAGACATAATTTTGTACATTTACATCTCAGACTGTCTCTGTAAGTTTTTCAGTTAAAGCAACACAAAACTGCTAAAAAAATTAATTCCCAAATGATTATTCCAATTTAATTTTATGCTAGTAATATCTGGCAATTAATTACTGTCTTTGAGTATGTGTAACAGTCTGATTAACTGTATCATCAGCTGATCTCTGTAATACACTCTTTATTGCAGACAGAGCTTTATGACATCTTGTAAGTCTTCCAAAACATGTGAACTGTACTGCTGTAGTAGAATTCCTGTATTTTTCATTCCCAGAAACAGCTCCAGTGGAGTGGGCTGGGCACACTGCTCCTCACAGGCCCCTCTGCTGAGCCTAGAAAAGGCTCCAGCACAGAGCTCAGCTGAACTACAGCAAGGGACAAGGGAATTCACACGTTACAGAGGCAAGTTGTTCCCATTTCGTAGTAGGGCTAAAATGAATTACAGCAGCTAGTGGGGAAAAAAATAACTAGTAGCTCTCCAGAGCCCAGCTGAGGGTTGAAAACAATTCCTGCCTTTTTCTTACCTCACAAAAAGTAAGGTTCTTCCTCTCTTTCTTTTCTTTGGTGCTACACCCAGCACCTCCTTGGCAGTTTGCACAACTGCAGAACACAGACAGGTCTAAAATGCTGCCAGGCTCCAGCTGGGTCCTGCAGTAAACAGAGATGCACTTCCAAGTCCTTGGAGGAATTATGAACCTAGGCAGGGCTCCCCAAGAGGAGGAGTCCTTCCAGAAGGAAGAATGCTCAGGGAAGCAGATGCCCCCACATGGCTTTGGGCAGGTGTGACGGAGGAGCTGGAGGCACCAAACCCAGCGCAGCAACCCCACCTTGTTGGGCAGAGCAATGCAGGAGCACCCTCCTCCCAGCCCCAGACACCACATTCCCTGCTGGCTGGGCACTGAGGAGCACCCTCCTCCCAGCCCCAGACACCACATTCCCTGCTGGCTGGGCACTGAGGAGCACCCTCCTCCCAGCCTCAGACACCACATTCCCTGCTGGCTGGGCACTGAGGAGCACTCTCCTCCCAGCCTCAGACACCACCAGTCCCTGCTGGCTGGGCACTGAGGAGCACCCTCCTCCCAGCCCCAGACACCACCAGTCCCTGCTGGCTGGGCACTGAGGAGCACTCTCCCCCCAGCCCCAGACACCACCAGTCCCTGCTGGCTGGGCACTGAGGAGCACTCTCCTCCCAGCCCCAGACACCACCAGTCCCTGCTGGCTGGGCACCCAGCACTGCTGCAGAACTGCCTGTGCAACACAACCCTCGCTGGCAAATTCAGGCTCCGCTGCAGGATTTTTTCATGGATTTACTCTATACCCTGGCTGGAATCATTGAATACCTTGGAGGTCTGAATTCTACTCTGGATTCAACTGGCTTGTGAAACAACAGCCATCTGTTAAACAGTAGAAGTAAAAAGTAATGGAAAAAGCTTCCAAAACTTGTGTGGATCTTACTCGTGTCTCTCAACTGAGATAAATTCCAGCAGTAAATTCTTTAAACAGAAAGTTTAAACAGAAACTCAGTGACATCAGCAGAAACTACTCAAATAAATGATTTGAAATTCTCTGTTCAGCTTAGTGTGTCACAATTAACCTGACAAATTTTTATAAAATAATGACCCTCAAAACCCCTTCACATGAACTAGCATCCATGCTCATTTCCAAAGTGAGAATTTATCCACTGTCATGAACAAGCCTTCTTCAACCCTCAAATGTCAAAATAAAACTTCCAGGAGAGCATTTTTTAAAATTATTTAGAGTTGGGTAGTCACACATCACGCAGAATAGAACCTTCTGGAAATAACTGTTCCCAGCTAACATGTATAATATTAGATTACTGCCTTCTGCTGCATGACAGCACAGTTTGACATCATCATGCAAAGGTTTTTATAGCTCTACAATTCATGGATCTTAGTTGAGTGGGGTGGCACAAATTATCTATTAATATTACCTACCTATGTGGGTTGCTAATTTTTCTCCATACTCATTTTAGACAATAAAGTTTATTAATCCTAGGAGAAGTTTTAAATTTAAAGCCTTCTACTGTACTGTAAAGAAAAATAATCTCAAAAATGACCAAATATTGAAATAGTTCTAAATCAAACAAGTGTGAACACGGCTGTAAACACAGGAGCTTATCAGTTGACTTCAGGCAATCTCTGCAGGAATGCAGGATAAGCAGTTTCCCACAGAAACCCAGGAATATGAAAGGAGTAGCTCTAATAGTCAATGCAGCAGTCTGAGACTGAGCTTCACCAGCACTGGAGCACTGCCCCCTTCCACCTCACTGATGACTGAAACCTCCCAGCCTTGCCCAGGCTGCCTACTTGAGAGCTTTCAGATCAAGTGTCATTTGCTAATAAGGAGATTTACTATTTCATGTGTTTATATATATATATATAAACAGATATAAAATAGGTTCTGCAAAAGGCTCATACATTTTTACATCAAATGAGTTACTAAGAGATGTATTAGCTACATATTTTTAGAGGTAAATTCCGTGTCTCTATCCCTAGAAGTAATCTCCTCCAAGGCAAACGCAGTGTTCAGTCTGTGTAACAGGTGGGGGACATTAGTCACACTGTCTGTGCACAGAGTGTAAAAATCATAACACAGCCTGGAGAAGGTGATTCAGAACAGCCCGACTGCAGTGCCTGAACACACCCACCTGCTCCAACAGAGGCTCAGAACCAAACCTGGGCATTTCTTAGATGCCTACGGTCCAGCAGTGTGATCAACTCCTATATGCCCTCTATTTACCTTGAAATAATAAAAAGTGCTTCTGCTTATTTCATATTTTATTTAAAAGAATTGAAAGCAACACAGATGATGGCAATTGAATAAAAAGAAACATCTTTATTCTCACTGAGCAGCAAGATCAGTTTGAACACTGAAGATCAGAGTCCAGATGAACATGGTCTCAGTGCTGGGACGTGCAAAACACCAACGGCCAAAAAATCTTATCGGATTTTCCAGAGTTTTTATTCACTAACAACATGAAAGATGTTCACTGCAGGACTAAGATCAAGTAATTTTTAAATACAATTCAGCAAAAGTGCTTCAAGAGTTAATATTCTTTCATTATTATTACACAAAGAGTCTTTTATATACTGTTTCAAGTAAGAAAAGTTGAAGGAGGTCTTTATTTTCCTGTCAGACCAATTATCCTTAATGCTTACTGGATTCCTATCTGCAGCAAATACAGATACTAATCACAAAACTTACACCTTCATCCACCTCTCCCTCCAGCTGAGAGGTTTTTTTGTCCCCAACTATACCTGTGGTGTCCCAGTTTCTTCACTAATCCGTCTCAAGTCAGTGCCATATTAGTTCATCACCCTTGCAGCTAAGAAAATAGAAGATCTGTTGACTAACCACAGGAAAAGGCTCACTCTTAACCCAAAAAGAATGTCACCTGTATACTGGGAAATGTCTGGTATGTAGCTGGTCACTCATTAAATCTGACTTTAAAAGAAACAAGTTTCAAACTGACATTCTTTCGTAATTACATCTTTCCAGTGTGATAACTCATGAAGTGCTGGAGCTTGGAAAGATGACCAAAAATGTTTCAAAACCCCTAGAACCAATGGTTTTGAATCTGACAGCTACATAAGAAGATTTACATACATATTTTGCACCATATAATTTCATACAACCCGAGGAAACGTGTATTTAGTGACCTTTCAGACACACTGTATGCCTGAGGTAGAGCACTCCCAAAATAAAAACAGTAAAAACCTCTGCACTACAAAAAGCTTCCTTCTACACACATAGCACCCTTGAAAAAAAGGAAACTATTTAAGGCTCTGAGGTTTGGTTTTGTTCAGTGTGTGCCAGGTTGCCTACAGATCCATTTACCCAACTCCTGTATGAACAAGAGAAACCACTTGTCCATGTACTGCAAAGATAACCTTCCAAGCATGAAACCACTGCCTACAGACAGATCTACTGATTCCAATTAGCACCACTCTGCCATTAGAAAAACAAGCCTTTGTGCTGCCATCACTCAGGGCATTACCTCTCTGGAGCAGTCTGAAAATCACAGTGCTGCTTTACCATCAATTCTTGCACAGCAGAAAAGGACTCAGATCCTGGGAGATTTTTAATGCTTCTGAACACTAGAGGATTTTGTACCTAGAACAGGCATGGTGTCAACAAAAAGAAAAAAAAAAGATCTCTCCTTTCAGCAGCAGTAGAAATGAGAACTTCAAGAAGGAGTGCCCTATAAATTTAACTACTAAGAGAGATTCATATCACAACTACAGTAGAAACCATTCAGAAATTAAAACTCTCCCTTTGCAGAACCTTTGAGAAAGGTCTCTCTACTGGCTGCTGCTTTCTGGAGTTAAGACATGGTCACAATCTCAGGCTCTATTTCTGGTACTTCTGCATATAACGACATCATATGAATAATACATAATTTTTTAAATTTTATACTTTTTCCAATACCTCTATTACCATATTATGAAGTAATTTCTATTATAAAACTTATAAAATCAAATCAATAGCTATTTACATTACTTCTTGTCTTAAGTTTTGCCAAAAATAAGAAACTGCTCGGATTGCATTCTATAATGGCAAATTAAAATAGGCTTGTCTAATTGTTCTTCCCAGCGAATTCAATATAGCCCCAGCTTCCAAATAAAGCATAAAACTATTTAACATGACTAACTATACTGCAAATGATCAGTTCCCAAGATAATTCATGTTGGAAGGGACCAGATGAGGTCATCTCTATACCCAATAGAGAAATGTTAGAAGCAACCCATTGAGACGTTACTTCTAATGAAAAGAAAGTCATTCCCCTCTGTGGTAGCGTGCTTTAAAATAAAGTACAGTTTCTCAAAACAGGCTAGTATCAATACTTAGCTTTTTTTTTTTTTAATGTAACAAACTGAGAAGCAAAGTATTCTTAAAATATACAGGACTGACTCACTGCTTAGGCAATACCTGATCTACTTAAGAGTCTACATGGATGAACTCGCAAGATGTGAAATTTAGAAAAAAACCAGCAGCTGTCATATTTTTTCACATCCTTTCTTAAGAAATACCAGGAAGTTAAATTCTGGTGGGAGACAAGTCTGCAAGCACTTCCTCCTCAGCCTCCACATACACACAAAAGGCTTTGTATTTTCATTATGGTAAAGTGTATTTTTTTTTTGTCTAGAAAGAGCCCAAAAACCAAAGCTGTCCAAAATCTACACAAGCGAGACCAGGCCCTGTTCAAAACAGCCAAACTCCACCCAACAGTTAAGAACAGGCTGGACAGCACAGCACCTCCCTACCTGTACCTCCACACCTGATGGGATGGGGGCATATCAAGGTTACCACCGCAAGCAGATTAATAAAAGGTTAACGAGCAAGGTACAGCTCATCAGAGAACTAATCCAGATGAACACGTGACTACTGCAACAGCACCAGCCAGCAAGAGACAGACACCTGAAGCAGTCCTGTAAACGTGTCTGTAAATCCTAAACCTGCTATGGCAATGCAGAACTGCAGCTCAGTGTTAACCACTTCATCCTACTGTTAAAAGCCATGACACAGAAAGTTAAAGCCAACATGAACAACATCTACAGTATTAAACAACCGTTTGAGTGTATCCAATGAAAACCCACATAAACAAACTCCACTCTGTGCTGCCAGCATTCCTGGTCATTCTCTAGTGAAAGAAACCTGCGTGAGAAATACAGCATCAAGGGGAGCTGGGCGGGTGCCAGACTGACCGAACACAGCTCCTGACAGTGCCAGCACTGCACATCTGGGCACAGCAACACAGCTGCTGGGGCTGGGGCCACTCTGCAAAACATCACAACCCACAGGGATGTCGAGGCTTTCCACTCTCATTCTCAAGTTCCACCCACTACTCCACTTGACTTAGGACTGAAAAAACATGTAATTGAAACAGTTAATTCGAGTCAAAATTGAGTTTGGAGTACGTAGAGCCAAATAAATGATACCTACAATTATTCATTAGGGCTAGCTATTAAAAAAAGAAATAACAGTGATTCAGTTATCTCACTCTCAAAAGTGCAGCAGAACTTGTGTATCTTGGAGAAGAAAAATGGTCATATTAGATCTTCCCCACATCTGAACAAGATACTGCTCCAACATACAAAAATGTTTTCAGAAAAGCTGTTTGCATGTCTATTACAAAGCAAGAAATACATTAACTACAAAACAGTGGTAACTGTTGCTATTATCAATTGAATTGCACAAATCCTTTATCAATGATAACAAAACCCCCAAACTATAAACAACCCAGCCTACCATTCAGTGGATTTTAGCAGCAGCCTTACATCTAGGGACATAATCAAATTCTACTATACAAGACAGCAATTCCCATTCAACGGCAGAGCAGCTTCATAATAGGGTGTTTTGCCAGACACAAACACATTTATTAAAGGGCCAGAGAAAACACACCCTATTAGAATAAAACACAAATTACTACTTATGTGTTTAGACAAAGTGCATCCCTTCTTTTTTAATTAGTAGACAATTGCTTTTGTAGAGACAAATGTGCATAAAATGCCAGACAAACTTTAAATGCACTTACTAGGCTGCACTGCCTCTCCTACAGACACTCAGGAGTGCAGCAGGAATGCAAGAGGCCTTTTTCTCCTTTCCAGCTGCAGTTATGCACATCATACAAAGCCAGTCCTAGCAATGGATAACACAAAGGATGATCTTACTAATCACTGCTCTGCTGCATTAATTTTGTACGAACTGGAAGGAATACAGAAGTACATGTGCAGTAATCTGGTTGTAGCAACAGACAGCACACATTAAGATACATTCTTTTTTCATACGGTATTTAATAACTAAATAACAGAGGAGGTGGGGATCTGCTACAAAACCTTAGTTACAGGATGATCAAATACTGACAAAAGTTCTCTTCTTACGCCATTCACAACCAAGTAATAACATCTATAAAGTTGCCTAACACAAAAGAAAATGGCATATTTTTAATTTTAGTGCTAACGAATACCTTGAAACAAGATGAAACTCTTTTGTAAACTTCAACCTGGAAGCCAGAGAGCCAATCTGAACAGAGCAGCAAAGTGCCCCTTTTAACCAGCTGAAAAGGGAACTCCTCCCGCTCCAAGTGCTTTTGTTTACAAGGCTGTAATTACCGCTATTCAAAGATTTATTTACAATGTTACTTGAGCAGGAGTAGGGACATAGCAGAAAAGTTTTGAGCTATGCGTGGATGCAAATATTTAAACAAAGGGATACAGGCCACAGGAAAAACAAATGAGGAGAGGATAATCACACTCCCTGCAGATGAGAAACTTTTAAACTCTAAGTAAGGTAACACATTATTAAGCAGTTGTGAAACTCCTGACTTCTTCCTATATACTCTTTGCTATGGAATATATTAACATATCATATTCCCAAATTCAGTGTGTTCTTACAAATTCTATTTAAACCACCAAGTTTTGTATCTTATCAGCAGGGTACTTATTTTCCAAACACCATCTAAACCATAATGTCTCAGCTCTCGGCTCAGCCCCCACATAAGAAAGTATTGTTACTACTCAGCTGTTACCAAGCCTTGCTGCCTTGGGATCCACCTGCCTAAACTCCCCTGGGGCACACTGGTGGAGAATAGTGGCTTTAGACTGTTTTTCACAAGACCTTGTGCTACTGGGGACAGCTAAATGTTCCCCCTTGAAGTTTTAAAGGCCAGGCTCTGCACAGCAGGACACCAGTGACCCGACCTTCCTTCCTCAAGACAACGACATTAGTAGCATTAAGCTTAGTGTGCTGCCTGCCCCCTTCAAACAGGGAGGGGCAGAAGGACATGATGAGGTCATGGCATAAAACTTAAAGGTCAAAACCACCCTCCCAGGGTTGGACACTGTTTCACTGAACATCTGCCACCCTATGCTGCCAGCCTGCTATGTAGTGCAAAATTCAACTGATCCTGCATTTTCCTCTAAAGCACTCATAAATGTCCAACTCCTTTAACTAAAGAGAACATTTTAAATTAACAGGTAATTCTTTTTAGTTTTATAATAATTTATACTTCGTATAGCAGTGTCAGTTACCTTCTGTCCTCACATTTCCACACATTTCTATCTCAGGTTCTACATTCTGCTTCTTTCCTTATTTTCCCTTCCAGTTCCTTTAAGTGCCAGTGGCTCACATAGGCCTCAGTCATTCTTTCTGGGGCAGAAAGTTTGAGAAACACGTGGAAAACTGACTCCTTCTACCTAAATGATAGCACCTTACTGTCCAGGTGTACCTGTCAGAGGAAAAATGCAGATGTCTGTCTTCACCTGCTGAAGGGAAGGAGCACATCATCCCTGGCTCCACGGGAACCCTGAAAACTTGTCAAGGGAGTGTCAAGTCCACCTGCTGTACTTGCTCTTCCCAGGTATGCCAAGAGTGCTCTGCACGACTGTGCTATCCCAGCCTCTCCTTAGGGCCCTTCCCCACAGTTAAAGAGCTTCAGGCTCTTTCCAAAAAAGTAAGAGAACAGAAGCAAACTTGCTCTTGACAGCTGCCCAGGGATTGCTCGCTTCTGGAGAGCCATTCAGCGCCTCAACATTTGAAAGGACCACCACAGCACTCAAAGAAACTACTTATTGCCCTGTCAAAGCTGTCCAACCTTGGATATTTTACAAATCCACTTTCATGAGAACTCTTAGGAACTCAACTGCAGGAGAACCAGCTGAAAAGGCTCTAAAAATTACATCACTACAGAGCTAATTACACTTCAAAATTCAAATAGGCATTTTCAGCTACTCATCTCTCATGAATTTCAGGAAAAAGGCTTATTGCAGAAGAATGTGGTAAACAAAACACAAATCCACACTTAACACATAATACAAGCTACAAAGAACAAACAAAAGAGAAAGGAAAGATGGTATTGTAAGAGTGGTAAGAGAGAAGAGAAACATAGTACCTGGACAGTGGTAAGACATTCAGTACCAGAGTGTGGAATCAAAGTCAAGATGTCCCTTGCCACTTCTGCTACAGAAATGTCACTGATCATTTCATTATATTCACTGTACAATGCACTCTGTGCTGCAATGTGCACATTTGTAAAAGAAAACATACTATCATACAAAGAAGGAAAAAAAAACCCCAAAAGGTCCCCAAAGTTTTCCTTACCACAGTGGTGGTAATATTTCTCTTATTAACCTCTAGGCTTTACCCAAGTTACAGAAGAAATTAAGCAGACCAGAAGAGAAGCTGACAGCATATATCATAGGATCTCAAAAGGATGCCTCAGAGAGAGAACTGTACCCATTGTCACATTAGGCAACAACCACTTCACCTCTATAGGTGAGTGTAAGCCACAGGTGCTGCCCAGGTGGCTCACCAGTGGCAGGAGCTATGGAGGACACCCCAAAGCCACACACTCTCTGCAAAGCCGTCCTTTATCTCTTCCAAAGAGGGATATCATGGTCCTGTTGTCGGACACCTCACAGGATCCCAAAAATCTTTGACACCTCCTAATTCTGCCATTTAGTTACACACAGTACAGGACATGTCACAACCTCACTGTGCAACGGCTTCTTCACCTGGTATAAATGGAAAACGATCCTTCCCTCCCTGGAAAGCTTCTGACAGCAGACAAGCACTGGACAAGTACCCCTACTGCAGAAGTGCCCACAAAAATCTCTTTTTACCTGCTAAGAGCAAAACAGCAATTCTGCTGCACACCACCCCCAGTAACCCTGAGGTCGCAGGACATCTTACCTGATTTTATAATTGGGTAGGGTGTGCTTGCGCTTAATAACCTTCTTGAACTGGTTCACTATGATGGAAGTGAGCTGGGGCATGGGCCTCCCTTCGAACTGAGACTTCACCTCGAACAGTATCACGGGGTCGTCCATGAAAGAGAAGAACCAGTGAGTGAAGGGCAGACGCGTGAAGACCAGCTTCAGCTTCCCCATCACCCGGGAGATCTTCACGAAGAGATAGGCCGACTTGCCAAAGACCAGGTCGGCGTCGATGGCCAGGTGGAAGCCACCATTGTACTCCAGGTCCACCTCGAAGCCCAGCTCCTCGGGACAGCCCTCCTCGTTGCAGCACACCGGCCGGATGAGCTTCACCGACTTGAACACGGGCAGGACATCGCCGAGAGAGACCTCCCTGAGGCTGAGCCCCTCCAGCACCTTCCCCGTCATCTTGGCCTGGAGCAGCTCCTCGAACTCCACCTTGATCTTCTTGGTGACCCAGTCCCTGACCAGGGCAGTGTCCCTGAGCTCCCTGAAGAGGAAGAGGAAGATGGCATTGAGGAAGTGGCAGCTCTCCTCGCGGGAGGAGGGGGCCGGGGGGGGCTCCGGCTGCGGCGGCTGTTTGCTGCCGGGCTCGGGGCCCGGGGCGGTGGCGGCCGCAGAGGCCGGGGCCGGGCTGGGGGCCGGCTCGGCCGCGGCGGGGCCACCGGCGGGCTCGGCGCCCTGCAGGTATTCCCTGAGGCCGTGCTCGGGCGCCACGCGAGAGTAGACGATGCCGCCGGGCGCGTCGCCCGTCCCGCCGGGGGGCTCGGGCTTCTTCCTGTAGAGGAGCAGGAGCTGGAGCAGGAGCGTGAGGCAGCAGCCGGCGAGCGCCGAGAGCAGGATCACGTACAGCAGCGGCATCCTGGGGCCCGCCGGGCCGCGCCGCCCCGCGCCGCCCTCACCGCGCCGCCACCGCCGCCATCGCGGGGCCGCGCCCGCCCGGCGGGTCCAACGGCCGCGGGGCCGCGCATACGGGTCACCCGCCGGACGGGGGCGGGGCGGGCCGCCCGAGCGGCCAATAGGCGGCGGCGCCGCGCGCCCTCCGCGCGCTGCTATTGGCGGAGCCCTCCGAGCAGCGTCACGGCGGCGCGCGCCAGTATGGCGTCACTGGGCGGGGGGGCGGGGCGATGTGGGCGGGGCGGCGGCGGCGCGCGCAGGGGTCACACCGGGGCGTGAGGGGCGGGCGCGCTCCCGAGACAGCGGCGGGGACACGATCCCGGGGCAGGCACCATCCCGGGACAAAGTCCTGCGAAACACCATCCCGGGACACCAACCCGGGACAGACACCTTCTCCGGACACGACCTGGGAAACACCATCCCGGGACACCAACCCGGGACGAAGTCCTGGGAAACACCATCCGGGGACACGATCCTGGGAAACACTATCCCCAGACACGCTCCCGGGACACCATCCTGGGAAAATCCATCCCCAGACGCGCTCTCGGGCCGCCCCAGAGCCGCCCCAGAGCAGCCCCGCCCGTCTCTCCCCATCGGCGGTGAAGGCGCACCCGGGCAGGGGAAGGAAGGGCAGCCCCCGGCTGTGGAAGGGGGCCGGTGTCACTGGAGGGCCGGTGCCAGAGAAGGGACGATGAGCCCCTTCAAAGGCGGGCGGCTGGATGGTGGTTGTCTCAGTACAGTGACCCTGGGGAGAGGTGAAGGGATAAAGTCTGTCTTTACGGGCGTTCTGTAACCTCTTTGTTACTGATGACAGATGCTTGTAACACATTTTTCACATT
The DNA here is from genome assembly GCF_009829145.1 of Chiroxiphia lanceolata. Lineage (NCBI taxonomy): Eukaryota > Metazoa > Chordata > Aves > Passeriformes > Pipridae > Chiroxiphia > Chiroxiphia lanceolata. The sequence goes on from NC_045644.1 coordinate 470,324, forward strand.
TTGAAAAAACTGCATGTATGACATTTTATCAAGCTCTGCTATCGTTGGTGGTCAGATATAAATCTGTTTCCGTCCTCTTCAGCTATCTCCTAAAGCTTGAAAGCCGTCATTGAACACAGGAAGTAAAAACCTGGGGAGAAAAGGAAGACGAAGAAAAGCAGGCTGAGAACTTTGCACACAACATGATGGTGTTTCAGCCTGTGCTGTGTGTGAGATCACTGCTGGCCTGTGGGCAGGGCAGTCAAGGACAGACGTTTCTTTGTAGGACAAAACTGCTGCTTCGATGAGATCAGAGAGGAGAGAAGAGGAGGGACCTCCCTGCCCAGGCTGCTCAGAACACTTTCCGGGGAGGTGACACATCAGTCCGGGTGGAGACTCTTCAGAAAGAGTCGTTTTGAACATTTTAAGATTAACCCAGAAGGCCCATCATATTCAAATTTGGCTTACAGAATTGTCATATAAAATAACCACATTTTTACTGGAAAATATAATTGTAGCTCGGGAAAAAACCCACCACCCTGTTATTCTAATCCAGCAAACTCATTTAAGGGCCAGATCAAAGGTGAACATACTGGTGGAGAATGTACTATGACAGCTGCACACTGTTTTTCCAGGTCATTGCCTTTGTCAGGGGTAGTCTTTCCTTTCCCTCTTGGAATAGAAGTTTTATGATTTCTGAAAGACAAACACAGTGGAGACAAAAGTTACTTAAATAATAAAGCTTGTTTTCAACACCGGTTTTTATGTTTAGTTAAATACCTAGCTGAAAGGTTCTTAAAGAATATTATATTTTAATAGAATAAAAGGACATTTATGCTCACCTTGTTGGTTGGGGGGTTTTTTCCAGCCCCCAGAACTGCTTCAAAATGCAAACAAGAGGAGAAGAAATGTGCAATTTTATTGCCAGGAAGATAAAAGCTCTCTTCCCCATCCCCCTTCATGAAGTGTGTGGGGTGGGAGGATTGAAAAGCTCCTAATGATGCAGTGCTGTGGTTTGAAACTAGAGATTCAGAGTATGAATTTTTTATAGGTCTTGTGACTGCAAGTTGAAATGCCTGGGTGTTTAACAGAGCACTCCTATAGAAATACCAGAGAGGTCATTAGTCCAGCTTTGAACTGCTCTGTCACGGGCCTGTACCATGGCTAATACAGGCACACTGCAAGAATGGAAAGGTTTGGGATTGGCAGCTAAATGGCTTTTCAGATAAGGAGTAATATATTCAGAAAGGCAATAGCAGCCTTGCTTTTGGGTCAGGAGGAACAGCAGGAGAATAAAAAAAAAGTCATGTTGCAGAAGACTCAATTGAGTATTTTCTTCTGTTAGACAAGCAGAATAGGGAATTTGGCACATTCTGTGCACCTGATGGCAGCTTAAGAGCCTCTGAAATGTTCAGCTCAGTAATCGCTTTTCTCCTTTCCCAGGAACATTTTCAACAGGAGCTGTGTTATCTCAAAAGGCACGTTATGAGCAAGAATCAGGCCTGGTTTAGCATTTTCTGGGAGAATGGGAGAATGGAGGGAAATAGCAGCAGATGCATTAACATAAATACAAAATGATTGTGCAAAAATATTATACAACAAAGGTTGAAATAAGAGAGAAAAATATTTAAATTTGTCAGGTAGAGGAGAAAAAAAGGATTCATCTTAATACCATCTAAAAAGGGCCTTTAAGAGCATATTTTACTTTGGCTTCAGTTTGGAAGCTCTTATTTGCATTTTCTGAAAGTCTAGATAAATAAAAAGGTGTATTTAGTCTCACCAATTTCTCCCTGGTTATGCAGAGCTTTGTAAAATGGTGTAGAATGTACTCAACTATTTACTCTTTGAATAGCAGGAAATTATTGAATAAAACACAAGACATGCAAAAACAAAAAAAGCCTAAATTCATATTGATTTTTTCAAAAAGTACTAGGAAATAGGGATTTATGTGAAATATATTTCACATAAATATATTTCATATATTTAATTAAGGAAAACACTCTTTAATTTGCGAATCAATTTAGGCCATGATGGCAAGAAAGCTGTAAGTGTAGAACTTCAAAATTAATTTTCAACATTTTGCAGGAGATTGTGACAGTGATAGTGTACAAAGATTGCAAAATATGTAGAGTTCTGTAGTTGATAATAGAGAGCAAGTAGCATGAATTCACAGAAGGGGTGTGTTTGAGCAAATTCTCCTGTTCTAAGCAAAGACTAGTGACACTCCTGGAACATTTGTCTTGATTCATCTCACTCGTGACTGATCCAGGGATCACTGGGCTTAGGAGCAGCTTTAGAAACCCCAGGCAGTAGGACCAGTTGAAGAGACACACTTCAAATTTCACACTGCAGCACCACAGAAACAATCATCCATGTCACAAGCTGGGAAAGGCAATTTCACATGGGGTGGGTTTTATTTTTTTCAAAACTACAAAGTAGTCTTAATAGATTATTTTTCAAAGCGGGAAGTTCTGGGTTGTTTTGTAATTAGTGGTTTTAGTAATTTTCTTCATCACTGGACTGGAATCGTTGCCTTCTTTTGTAATATCTATTGGCAAAATTATTTCATTCTTTCCTGGGTCTCCTATTGTTTTTGTATTACATCTTTTAGAGACCAAAATTAGATTATCATTCTCATGGTGCTGTGTGAAACAGGATTTAGAAAGTGATTAGGTAAATTCATGAGGAAAAACAATCCATTGAAGGCTGTTAAATACAAAGATTGCTGGAAGTTACTGTGGTGACAGACTGCTGGAGGGTGTCTTTTTCTCTTGTCTGTCCTCAGGCATCTACAATTTCAGCCAGGATATGCTGCACAGAGCATGTTGGTCTACTCCAGTTCTGAAGATATGTAAAAAAAAAAAAAAAGAAACACAGTGATCAGGACTGCTTCCAGTTCTGGTTCTCAACTCTGCCAAGCACAATGTTATCTTATTATCAGGTGATTCTACATTTTATTGGTGAAAACCTCTTTAAAAACACTGAGACTTTAGGTCATGTGAGATTTTCTCTGATGCCATCTAAATTCCTACTTTCTTTCTGTTTTAATTCTGCCTCTGAAGGGGCAGTTTGCAGAAGGAGTCTGCCCCCAGTGCTGGCAGAAAGAGCTCATCCCATCTCCAGCTGGAGGAATTTGTCTCACTGCCCCTCTGAGCCCATTTTTGCACAGAGGATGGTCCATCTCTTGTGGCTTGGTGTTTGTTTCCAAGTCCCTCGAGTACATTTCACTCTTATAAGCAAAGTTCCTCCACTCAGAATTTGTGGCAGAAAGTACAGTTTGGGTGACTCAATCCTATTTAGGCTGTATTAGTGCTATAGAGAACCACCAGAAGATTGCCAGCTGGAATAAATCACTGGATCCACTGAGTTGAATGCACCCACTTGTCCCACTGAAAAATACAACACTCCCCCCTCCCTCCCACTTCTAGTTATTTTTAGGGATGGCAAGTGAGAATTTTAGGAGGGTTTATTCCTGTTCTAGAAATGTCTCACTGCAAGACCTCTGTTCAAGATAGAAATGCATATTACATGTTGCTTTTTGGTGGCCCCTGCCTGGCAGCCTACCCCTCAGTTTTCAGAGACAGTGACAAACTACAGGGTTTACTTTGGAATTGTGAATACTGTGTGTAGCAGGAGAAAATAAACCAAAACAACTCCACTAGCTGCCCAAAGATGCAGATGGCCCAAATTGGCACTCATGTCTGAAGAAGAAGAGGTTTTTAACTTTTTGTCTAAATTTCTGGGTCTAGTATAATCTGTCTGACAACAGGGGTACTCTCATTTAGGAACATATTTGCAATCTTACCTGCAACAAGTAAGCACTCGAGCTGGTTGGTAATAGTGGCTTGGAGTCCAACCACTTTGGATCAGAACATGTTAAAACAAAAAAGGGAGTGAGGGTTTGCATCTAAGGTTTAGTTTGGCCCAAATACAAATCCAGTATTTTCACTGAAGCTCATCTTTAATTATCTTTTGAAGTATGTTCTGCTTGTTTAATCAAGAGCTTAACATTTTGGATGTAAAGATGCTTTGGATACTTACTTCAAGAGGCTCATCATGTTCAAGCTTAAAGTATCCTGGTTCTTAATTAGGGATTTTGTTACTATCTCACACAGACCCTGGCTTTTATTATATCATGAAACAAGATCCTCCACTTGGGAACTGTGTAGCGCTCAGATAACTTTTCCAAGATTAAATAAAATTTTTTAAAAAGCTATTTTAATTGTAAATGCAACAAATTCAGGCTTTTAATATTACCAGTATCCAAGTCAAACTGAAGATTTCCTTTATTCCCTGTCTGCTGTTACATCTTAAGTCCAGAAACTGTTTTTTAATTCGCAGATGCAAGTGAGACTTGTCACATGTATTTTGCTTCTGCCTGCATTTACTTCACTGACTCCTGGTATTCATGTAGATGCCAGCTTGCTCGAGCTTTGGAAAGTGATATGTTTGGGATAGTTATTATCACATTTGTCATTTAATGTTCACTCAAGTACCTTTTCCTTGCATATTCTGAAGCAGATTCACCATCCCTACTCAGGAGTGCCAGCAGCCTCCCCGAGGCCCTCTTGCACGCTCCCAAATAATGTTTTTCAGAGTGGAGATTGTTTTAGCTACTTCCCCTAATCCATTTCAAGTATAATTACACTATGGTCAATATGTTTTTGATGTTCCACAACCTCACATTATTTTTTTTAATACTTGGCTCACTTCCTGGATTAGCCCAAAGCAGCCTCTGGCTGATGGAGAGGCTTCAGGAAACTGCATTAAAAAGCAATTTTGAGTTTATATAAGGATTCAATGGCTGAAGGGTTAAAACACGTTTTGGAGATGAATATGTTTTTGAGATGAGGATCCCTGCGAGGCTTTGTGGCTCACTTGCCCTTCATTAAAAGTGTAATTCCCTGCGTGGTCTGCAGGTATTTTTGGGTCCGGGCAGCAGCCGGTCCCGGAGCATCTGCTCTGGCTCTGCAGCCTCCGGAGCAGCTCGGCCAAACCAGGCCAGGGCCAGAGGCTCCCTCCCTTCTGCTCCACCCTGCGGGAGGGTCCGAGCCGACCCGTGCCCTCCTGGAGACCCTTGGGGCAGAGCAGACACTGCTTACAGCCTTTGTGTCCTACCCGAGGGAGGGGACAGGCTGCGGGGGGAGCGGGGAGGAGCCCCCGGCACCGCCCCAGCCCCAGCCCGAGCTCACCCTGCAAATCCTGCTGATCCAAGCCCGCAGCGCTCACCCTGCAAATCCTGCTGATCCAAGCCCGCAGCGCTCACCGTGCAAATCCTGCTGATCCCAGCCCGCAGCTCCAGCCCCGGGAGCAGGGACAGGCCAGGGCAGGGCTGGGGCTTCTGGAGCTGCTCCTTCCCCCCGCCTGGCCCGGTGCTGGCTTGGCTGGGAAGAAAAGCTGAGTAAGGACACAGTAGGGATTTGAGGGAACCCTCTCCACGCTGCAGGGAATAACTCAGAAATGCTGTGTCAGATCTGTGAGTTTTCTTGGGAAAGGAAGATTCTGGGATTTCTCCATTACTCACCTCGGGGTCTCTGATTGCTGCTGTGTTTCATGGTGGTGTCAAGCCACTAAAAGGAAAAAAAAAGGCAATTACTGCTCAGGTCCTCTGCGTTCTGGAGAAGGTGTGGTTGGTGCGAGTGCAGGGACAGGCATGACTGGGCGCTGTCACTCTGGGACTCCCTGGGTTCTCAGTGCTCCTGGGCACCTGCAGGGGCTGTACATAAAACTGTCCATGTGAGCATTCTAAACGCATTTGTGGAGCTGAACCTTTCATAAATGCCTGAAGAGATCCTTTCCTTTTCCCTCCTGTTTGGTCAGCCCTCCCTCCCCTCAACCTAACAGTTTAAACTAAATGAATATATTTTGTTCCAAGCGGTTGAAGGTAAAGTCGGTGTTTTGATGTAAATAAATCTGGGGGGAAAGGTACCTTTTGTATTGGCAGGAAGCTTGGTAAAGGTGAATAGAAACATTTATTTACATATTTTCATTTCTGTTTCTTTCTACTAACAGGTTTTCACAACAGCCTTCCCCTGCCTGTGTTGATGTTTCTATATTCAGGGAATGAAAACATGCACGTGGACTCCCGTGGCTTTTCAGCATATTTCTGCACAAACTCAAGTAGATTTTCTTCAGAAGACAGCCTGACAACTATGTTTAAAGACAAACAGTAATCATTGCACCCATATCTACATACTGCAATACATGTACACATGTATGCCCATGTAATACATATCGATATCAATTTGGGCTACGTTTTTGTAATAACATAAGTCACTTTGTTAAACTATGTAAAATAAATAGCTTTGTTATTGAAGTCTCTGTAAATATCATTAGTAACACACTTCAGCTGAGAAAGCATAACATTACAATTCCTGCCTTTCTCCCATTAGAGTTGATTTAATAGTCTGGTTTTATACTACGCTGTCTGTGCTGCTTCTGTTCAGAGCCTGCTCAGAGCAAGGCAAGCACCAGACAAATTTAAATTCACCCCAAAACACGACCTCATGTTTCACTCTCAAAAAGTGACATTTGAAGGGGCAGAAGCAATTTGCAGTTTCACAAACATTTTGCAAGGTTTAAAACTGTAGTATCTCTGGCCAGAGATCTGGCCTTAGCCTTTGACACTGAGTCTAGGCCATAACTTTTTAACACCTTCTACCTTTTTTGTGCATGAAACACTACAGAGGAATGAACTAAGTGAACTGCCTAGACAAGGAAAGTAACAAAAATAAGTAAGAAAAATAATTAGGAAAATTAGTAGGTTGGGGGGTTGTTCTGAAATTTGGATTATCAGTAAAAATGGATAGAAATCTCTGGCAGAAATGCAATTTAAATCAGGGTTCTTCATGTTGACTTCCAATCTATTGACAGGACAGAAAATTGAAATCCCTTCTAACTGAAGAACAATTCCCCATTTTTGGACAAACTGTACTCTTGTAGCTTCATTAAGCCAGAAGGCAAAACTCATGGATATTCCTACAGTTTTGTATCTGTTCAATTTGCACTTTTTTTTTCCCCAGGCACTCAGTGATGCTGTGGATACTGGATTGAGTGAGAAGGTGAAATTCTTCACTGCAGGCTATAAGAAATGAGGAACCTGTTTGTTGTTCTCAGTACCACAGCAGATTAGCATTTCCTCCCACTACCAGCCTACAACTTTTCAGTTATTCCACTAATTTTAGGATCATGTCTCTAAAACCACAGCTGCCTGAAATGCAGCCTATATACTTCTATTTGAATTTACTTATTGAGCTCTACATCTAACAAATGGAAAAACTGAAGTAAATATTTTCAGTATGAAATTTAAAACTTCTCTAAAATAAGCCCTAAAGAAGCTTGGCCTCCTGAATAATTCCTGCTAAAATTTGTCATCTGTGCAAGGTTATTTAATCTGAATCAATATTGAAAAGAGAAAAAAGGCAGGAAGATGAAAATTGTCATATAAAAAGTGAAACTGAAGTTCTGTGGGGGCTGCAGTTCCAAATAACATTACTTTTATTGGAACGGGTAAAGCTGAGAATATGGTAATGAAAACTTGGATTTCTTTTGCCAAGATTTTGACTTAACCAGTTTTGATCAGCAACGTTTCTCAAAAGCTTTTTAAGAAAGCAGCCCATGTAACTACATGAGCACCAGCAATACATTTTATGCCTTTGGTACTGTGATCTAATCAGCTCAGCTTAAAGACAAAAAGAATCTTTAATGGAGTCAATACAGTTTTTGTTTGAATGCCATGTGTTGAAACTTCTCAGATTTAAGTGAGGGAGCTGCAGAGACGTGCACTGCCAGCCACATGAATGATAGCCCTTATTTTAGTAATAGGATTGCTGCATTTATCACCCCAATTACAGTGATCCTAAGCACTGATCCTAAGCCCTTCTGCTTCAGGAAAGGCAGAATGTATTAAACAAGGGGTGTCTGCAAAGGCAAGAAACTGTTAGCAGACTGCTGAAAATGTACATCTACAAGTTTTTAAGGGTTGAAAACCTGATTAAACCTCCTCTTAACTGTTGTTTAGTTCCACAGCCTGTCTCCTCCCACATACCAGCTCGTACAAGTGGGAGTACTGTCAGCTTCTCGTAGTCTGGGGGAGAAATGTTTCCTACATGGAATACAATCAATGCACAGCCCATCCAATGGCTCCAAGAAAGGTCTCCGTAGCAACATTAAGAACAATTATTTTTAAATGCTCTACCTTAGTCTTACATTCATGTTTTTTTAAATACAACTATTAAGTGTTTCCACTGCAGATGCTGCTGTGACCTAGTCATCCAACAAAACTCCTTTGTTCAGGCTTGAAAGGATGATCCCTGCCTTGTTTTTCTGCAGGTCACTGCAGGCTTGCTTTCCTTTGCAGTCAGTAAATATCCACTAAATATTTCATAATTATTTATCAACACACAGCTAGTCTGAAAAAGGAACCTGTAAAAAGTCCTTCTCCTCCTGTGGGGAGGAGGAAGAGGTGTGGGAGTAGAAAGAATTTAACAAGGAAAACTTGAGCAGGTTCTGGCCAAAGATCCGCCAAGTAGCACAGAAGCAATGGAAAATGGTAGAAAAAGAGAGGCAGGGGAGGCTCAACATACTTCTGCTCCATCTCTGGAGCAGCCTGGGCACAAAGGATGGCAAAGGCAGGGGAAGGGAATCACAGCTAAACAAGTATAAATTTCACGTTAAGAAGGATGGCAGGAAAAAAAACGAGTGGGGTTTTAACAACAGGCCTTGTGCAGAACAGAGTAGGTAAGAGGATAGGGGAAAGGAACAGATGGGTAAAAGGGTTGAGCTCTGTCCCATGGTAAAGCTCTTCAGGGGAGACCAGAGGTCTCTAACAGAGATACACAGAGATGCATTTGTGCAACGATTTGTCTTGGGCAGGCAGAGCTGGGGTATTTGGGGGCTCCTCTCCCTTCTGTTAGGAAGGGGGCACAGATTCCTTCAGCTCATTACAGCTCTGTTCTGAAAGGGGATTGTCTGGGAAGTGCTCCCTCCTCAGGGCTACATACCCTGTAGCCCTTTCCCTGTTTTACTGGGACAGCCTGGGAGAGAGCCCGTGGATGGCACTGTGGCTGAGCTGCCCACGGCTCCAGGAGAAGGGCAGCCAGCAGCAGCTCTGGGAGTGCCTGGTGTCATCAGTGCAGTACTGACACGGGGGGAGAGCAGAGCAGAGCAGCTGGAGATTTGGGACCAACTGCGGGATCTGTTCAGGGTCCGTCTGTTCAGGGTCCGTGCCAAAGGGCAGCTGGACAGGCTGCTGGCTGAGCCTGTTCTAGCACCACTGTTCATAACCAAGGTAATTGTCTGTGTTTGATTTTGCACAGGAGATTTGTGGGCATTAGTGCTTCCTCCACACCAGTTGCTCAGCACATCTGATGCTGTAACATGAGCTCCACTGTTTCCTCCCTGGCCACAAGGGCACCGTCAAGGACATTTGCAGAGTATACACCAAGTTATCTGTGAAATCCTCTCAGGACAATGAAAATATTGCTTTTCCACAAGGCCAAGTTCTTTGATTCCCACAGTTACTCTCAGCAGCACAACTCTTCCCACAGTAACTTTCTTTTTCATGTCTTTTAATGGAACGATGCATTTACTGGAGGAAACTGTTCACTTGACATAAGATAGGTGCCATTTAGAGCAAGTAGAGGTTCAAACAGGTGAAGGAGGAGGTCACAGATGCAATGAAGATTTAAAAGCAAGTTATTGCTGCTCCTCTCACAGCATCAACCTTTCCCTTTTACTTCCCCCAATTTTTACTTTGAGTAGAGTTAGCAGTAACTGTGATTAGTTTACATTTTGCATTTCATTTTGCTGTTGTTTTGGGGGTTTTTTTGACACAAGTGTTATCTACAGAAAAAGGTTTCAGCAAGAATTCATCGGCACAGCCCTGTCTTCCCTCCTTGCTCATGATTCTGGCTGAACATTTTGTTTCTCTGTTATTTTGTGCCTGAGTTCAGTGTGCCCAGCTTTCAGGGTGGTTTTGCTTTGAATCTGCCCCATCCCAGCATTCAGGGAGGGTATTGTAATGATTTGGATAGATGTAGAGAGCAGTTCCAGCGTTCCTGCCCAAATTCTCACCACAGACATCAGCCAAGTGGCTTCGTATCTTCAGAAGGTGTGTTGTCACCTGAATCCTGTAACAAGATGGGGCTTAGCTCCTCAAGCCCTGAAGTCACTCCTGTAAGACCAGGATAAATGTGCTTACCAAAATTCCAAGCTGAATAGATAACTGGATCATGTAGGCACATCTGGGGCCTCTGGAATAAATATCCTAAGCCACTGTCTGCACTAGTGAGCTAATATATCTAATATAGCTAATATATCTAATATAGCTAATACAGCTCTTGTTGAAGGCCACAGCCCCAGGAAACTGTTCTGTCTATCAAGGGCACACAGGGTGAAGGAGGGGGCTGTGGTTGCTCACGTACACTTTCCCTGTGGCTTTGTGACTCACATACTTCATTATCCCATTTGCAAGTACTCTTTTCTAGTAGAGAAGCATTAGAAGCACTGGGTTTTGGTAAACAGTCTAAAAATGATTCTTGGTAGCCCTGAAGAGTTCTGGTTTTCTGGGCAATACTTCTTTTAATGCAATCACATCTCTTTCCCATAACCCACTGCTTGCAATCGTTCATGGCCTGAGCAATGCCACTGATGCCCCGAGTGCTTCTCTAGTCCAGAATTCATGAGAGATGGGGAGAGTTTGCAATGTCTGATCCTTTGCATCTGAAGATTTCATGCTCAATGAATCACATGCATTTCTTTTTCCTTCTTTTTGTCTGGGAACAAAACTATCAGTGCCTTTTCTGCTATTACCTTGCTTTGTTCTGCTTCAGCTGATGCTTGTTTTCTGATTTAGCTCATCTGGGGAAAGCCCTGCATGGGTCTGGCAACAGTGCACGTGTTCTTGTGTGCTGTGATGAACTAACAGGTGGAGAAATTGAAAAACCAACTATTTGGAAATGCAATAAAGATGCCAGTGAGTATCTTACAAGATTTTTCTGGACAAAACAGATCCAAACAGGCTACTGCTAAACAGGTACTGCAGACTAACACAGCAAAGTGGAACAAAAAGCACATGGGGAATGGTCATAATCAAATGAAATAGCTTTTCATGTACAAAATAAAGGAGGGAACCTTCTGTCTTATCATATTACAGATACTAGTAGGTTTTGACTTTCTTTTTTAAGTTTTTTTGATGGGTTTTTTTGTTAGTTTGAGTTGGGGTTTTTTGCTAAGTGTGGAATATATTACTCCAGGACATTACTTAAGTGCTTCAGGAGTTAGCCACACAGAGACTCATAGCTGCATCCCTCACATTTCCTGTGACATTAAAGCCTTACTGGCTAACCAGCACAATAAAAATACATTATCCCTTGAACAGCAACTTCTGGAGACAGTCTTGGCTTGAAGAGACAAAATACAGTCCAAAGCTTCCTCTTCACAGGACTTCTGGGACATGGGGCTCTAAAACTTTGTTCTTTTTGAATAGGAAAAGATGCAAAGCCAGCCCATCCTTTCTCCAAAACAGATCAGCATCTGCACATCCGTGTGTAAACCAGAACAGTGAAGAATGTGAGATCATCAGATCTTGCCAAGGTTTGTGTAGTCAGGCTTCCTGTAATGTGATATTAAATCTAGCAGCAGAGGATTACTGGAAAACCCAAGTGCAGTGCCTTCCTTAGCAAGCAATAATGAGCCATCATATCTTGTCAGTTCTACTCACTGATGTAACAGGAGAGCTCTGCAGTGCTGTAGATGTACTCAAGCAGTCACTGAAATGCAGAAGATTTTCAGTTGCTTCCCCTTTTTGCCCCCAGACTGAGCCCTCACTGAGCTAAAATCAGCACAAGGAGGCTTGACCTCATACATAAAAATATGCAGCATTGATGGCTTTTTTTCCATCTAAGGCTAGTGATACAACTGCTACCTTCACTAGGAGCACATCCCTCCTTTCTTAACAATTTTTGAAGGCCTTAAGTACATTTCCCACCATGTAGTTGAGTTCCCTCACCTGTAGATAATCTACAATTAACTCTTTTCTGTGAGAGTGGTCCTAAGAAAACAGCTGAGAGAAAATAAAAGACAGCCAGCAGACATTACAGTTGTCTGCATTCAGAAGAGCCTGGGAAAAGTCCACTTAAAACCAACATCGAATCCAGTCATTAAGTCCACTCCCCTTGGGGGATCCACTTTTTGTAGTGCCACCACCACCAAGGCAGTGATCTGCTGCCTCAATAGCCAAGACTTTTCTGGACAGATGCACACCATATTTTTAGCACAGCTAACAGAGTTCTGTACTTTGTCAGGCCCTCTGTATTTGTCATTTGTCCTCACTGGGAGTGGGTTTGTCCCTTTGCATGGGCTGCAGGACAGACAGGCCAGTGCAGCATCTGCTCCACAAGATGTTTCCTCATACACTGTTTGTATTTGCAGTGTGTAAAGTGACAGAGCATTCCAGAGCAGGGAATCCTGTAGGGAAGGAAACCCAACAGGTCAGGTATTGTTTCACCTTCTACAAACACTATTCTCTGTTTTAGTGGAAGGGTTAGGAGCACCTTCCTGAGGTGATTGTGTTGCTGACAGTGTCTCTACTTTGTGCCTGCCTGAGACCAGACACCAACAGACTTTCAGTGGTTCAACCATGCTCAACACAAACTGGTCTTGTCAATGCTATAACTTTTTTTGGTTGTTTTCTTTTTTTTTTTTTTGGTGGTGGAAGAGTGGGGTGGGCTGAGGGAAGTTGTCAGGAAAGAAATAAAACTCTGTTTTTCTCCAACAAAACTGACTTTCCAGGTAGCTCAGGGGATTCCACCTTTATTTCTTGCTACCAGAAACTGTTCCCTCTTCCACACACAGTAAGGACTGAATCTATTGCTCTCTGTCTCCAGCAGCAGGCAGCTGTTGTGAATCCTTCACCAGGGTAGTGCTGCTGATCTCAAGTCTTGGAGAAAGACCAAGGCACCCCAGCAGGAACACAGGACACTCCAAGACAGTGCAGCACTGTGTGACCAGCCCACAGCTGGTTTCCTTTTCAGCCACCCCACACACCCATTACCTGCTCTGCAGGTGGGGCACCTAAAGACTGTGTCCTTGCCAGGGATTTTTTTGAAATACTACTACTAATAATAGTGATAAAAAATACTCCAACCACCCCTTTTAAGGTTTCATTTCTTACTGAACTGCCAAACCTCCAAATCTCAAACCTCCGAGAAAGCAAATCTCACTTTTTGCTCTGAATTCAGCCAAATTTAATCCTATTACTTTCTGTTAACTCCTCCTAGACTTACACTGCCTCATAAAGACTCTGCTAGAGACTGATATTGTCACTTACTCCTTCCATCCTTCTTTCCAACCAGCCTGCTCTGTCACCCAACCTGGCACCAGTGACATAAAGCTTTCCATTTTTAACTCCTCCCTAGCAGCCTGATATTTTTCTTAGATGTGATTCTGATATCTGGTAGTGGTAATCTGTTCACTCTCTCCTGGATATGATTTAAGAAGTCATCCCAAAATTTTCTCAAAGGAGCAGAATCCAGTTTTTCTGAAGATGCCCGTGTCTGTTGGAAGTTAATATGAATGATTTACTGTGTGATTGTAAGTACTAGCAGAGCATAAATAGTTGTGTGTGCTTGGAACTCTACTGTTAAATAATAGGAGCTTGCTGCCCTCTGTGTCCTATTTGGAGCCTTAGCATCTTTTGATCCCAAAAGAGGACTAAGCATTACCAAGTAGGTAAAGGAGCATTAAGAGAAGTGGAAGAAGGAGAGAAAGGACAATGAAAACCAGACAGTGATGGGACAGAAATGTCAGTTGTCATGGTCCTAAACAGACAAGCAGGATGTCTCATCAGGGTGCTATCTCAGATAAAGCATCAGCAGGATCTGAAAAGCTGGCTTATGTGCCTCTGCTTCTCAGTTTCAATGCATGTGTTTTTAGACTCTGTACATTTTGTCATTCCTTGAAGCAACTATATTCTAAACATAAACAATGAGCAATGAGCAGGGGACTAACTCCAATGCTTTCCACAACTGTGAATTAAAGGTTTGGATCTCTGTGCAAAATTTGTTGCTCAAGTGCCTAAATATAATACCCTGGCTCAAGTGCAAATCAAGCACACCAGAGCCATAAACCAGGCCAGAGCATTACCAAAGCCCAGGGCTCAAAAATGAGTGAGCTCCTGCAGTGTAATGAGTTACTAACTGAGCATCAGTGGAGCCAGATGTTCTTGGCCTGTCTCATATTTGAGGAAAAATGTGTTCATTTAAATGTCAGCAAAAGAAGATTTAAGATAATGCACTTTTGCTGAGTGTTTGTGGGAGTCTGGAAGTGTGCATGTGGTGGAACCCCCAGCCTCGACACAAACACAGTAACTCTCCAGCCAGCAGTAACTTGATTATCCCTCCCAACCCCGGACTGAACCACAGCAGTTGCTTCAGATTAGAACTGAGCACGAGGCACAGGGCTGCCAGAGAAGGTGTAAATGTAACTTCTTAAATTGCAAGTGAGATCAAGTGAGAAACTGTTTTACTGAGGGTTTCCTTTATGGAGCCACAGCTCACACAGTTTTTACTGACAGTTAGTCAGTAAATAATATTCCATGCCTGGCTCACGCTGAGCTGGTCAGTATTTTTCTAACACACCAAGAATCAAGGTTTTCTCCAAGTTCCCCAAATCATGCAAACCAGCTGATGCACTCCTTGGTGGCCTGGTTCATATTCCCTATTAGGAACCACTCTGCAGCTCTGGCTCAGCAAGAAGTGAAGAAGAGTGGCTGCAGTCCAAGACAGTGCCTGAGTCTGGCTGTTCAAGGTCAGGAGTTATTTGGATACTTGACATACACACTTTGCCATCTTTAACTCACTGTGAGTGGGATCGTGACAACAGGACAGGAAAAGAAACAATCATGGTGTAGAAAAAATCCCTCATGATGTGGGATTGCCAAGTTGGACTTGGACTGCCTCGATCTGGTGGCCATTTCTGAATCTCCAGAAATACTGCTATGAAAGTTTTAATAGGTGTCTGCACTAGGAAAGTGTGTTTCATACATATTTCCCTTAAAAAAAAAAAAGCATTAATAGAAGATCCCTGACTCATCATATAGAATCCATGACATCTGCAAAGCTCAGATAGCCCCTTTGTTCAGACAGCATTGCCAGAAAGTGTGTAAGAAGCCAGGGAGATAAAAAAAAGCCCCTTGAAAAAATTGATTAAACAAGCTGCCAATGTGCATAGGCAGCCCAGGTCCATCCATGAGACTTTTAGCTTTAACTCACTTCAAAACACCCTCTTGAGTGAACTGAGCTCCTTCCAAAGCCCAGCCTGGATGGGAGGGAGCACTGGGGGGGGCAGAGCAGGGTGGTGGCTCCCAGGACCAGGAGGTGTTGCACCAGCCCTGGAAAGATGATCTGGTGGATACGGTGGTTTTCTTCCTTCTCTGAACAGTGATGCTTATCAAATCTATACACGGGTTGGTGTTTTGCACACAGAACACTTCCAGGACACGTGTAAACAGCAATAAATGGAGCCCACGCTGCTACAACGCAGAGTTACTGTGGCTGGCTCAGTCTGCGGCCACTGGATGTCACTACCGACCCACTTCAGAGGACCTGCAGATTTCTCTGAGAGCAAAACAAATACTCTCCCAATTTGGAGAAAATGAAACATTATTTTACTTCTTATTATTGTTTATAAGAACTCGACAGATCATTTTCCTAAGTCAGCACAACACGCCTGTCTCCTTGTCTGGAACTGAAGGGGCACAGGCAGAGACTGTTTCCTTGCACTGCCAGGCAACTTCTTCTAATCAGGGAGGAGAGCTCGGCATCCAGGGCAAGAGAGTGTAGCTTTGGGAGTGATGAGGCCGTGGAGCAGCAGCACCTCCATGCACCTGGGTTCAAGAGCTGGGGGATGCCAGAAGGCAGGCAGGTTTGGGTGCTGGGACTCTGCTCCAGCTTTCCTGGAGCTGGTGCTAAGTGCCAACTCATTACCACCCTCTTCCACTGCCTTTTCTGTGAAAACAGTGCAGATCTTCTTATTTTCTTGGGGACAAGAGACTGATGCCATGAATTGTAAATTTTAAAAACCAGCAGAGACAAAGCAGCTGTCAGGTCACTAAAGACAAATTCTCTCTGGATCCACCCCACTGTGCTGGGCACTAGCACAGCCCCCAGGTGAGAGGTGTACCTGCCTCTGGAGCCTGGCACTGAAGGAGCCAGCAGAAAACGAGAGGACAAAACATTCATTTCTGTGATATCTTTGCTCTGCTCTTCTGGCACCCCCACAGACAAGAGGAGAGGCAGTCTGATAGGAACAGATGAAACGGGGCACTAGGGAGGGAAGAGAGAGGATGACATCAAGATTTGGATGAGAAAATAGAGTTTTATGGCAATGAAGGGCAAGTTAAGGATGTTCTGGAACAATCACATCAAAAACATCATGAAACCAGGAATCAGCCTTGCTTCCCTGAGCCCTCAGGGCAGATCATGCACATTTACACAGGCAATGCAGTGCTCTGGAGGGTCTGACAACACTGGTGGAGGGCTCTGCTAAACACTCTGGGAGTCCACCCTGCACTGCCTGAGTCCCACCTCAGGCCAGGGTTCCTCATCACTTCCCACGAGAAGGTCCTATTTGCCATTCAGTGTAGCTTCACTAAACTTTCATCATTCAAGCTGAGAATTTCTGTTAGATTTTCTGCCTCAAGCTGAAAAACAAGGGAATAAAACTATTAATCTATTTCTAAGAAAGAAAATTGAAAGAGAAATCATATATACTCAGTAGAGACTTCTAGAGATTAGTAATTGGACTCTTCCAAGATTTATCCCCTTCAGGCAGGCAAGGGCCCCCAAGCCATTTAAAGACTGGGTGACAGCCTTGGAGGAGAGAGGAGAGCAGGACCAGACAGCTAGAGGGATGAAGATTTTGTACACAAGGTGGAATGAAGTTGATACAGCCAACCCAAAATTACTGCCTTTGAACTCTTCCTTACCACCTTGAAGTGTTCTGACTGTATTTTTGGAGTGAGTACTTTCCCCTTGTGAACCAGTTTGTGGTTGGGTGCTGTTTAGGGGGGTTCAGGTATTTGCAAAAGCACAGACTTGTGAGCTCTGGGGTTCCCCAGCTCCTTACAGGCTCTCGAGGAGCAGAGTGTGGCCTTACAACCTCCTCCTCCAGCCCAGGAGCTCAGGCCAGAGTGAATTACATCAGCTTGTGGAATTCCTTGCAGTGACATAACCTTCTAAAGACAGTGGTGGCCAACACCCATCATCTCATGGAGCTGTGGATGGAAGGGGCTGAGCTGGGCTCTCCCCATCACCAGGCTCTGCAGCAGCTGCCAGCCCACTGAGCTCACTGGAAACCTGAGAAACTCCTCACATTTCTGCTGGGAGGTTCCTTTGGATTTAATCAGTCTGGCATTTTACCAGCATAAAAATTCCCTCCCTGAAATTCCCAACCCGTTTCAGTGAGAGCTAAAGGATAAACCAAGGAGCTCTTCTGCACAGCTCCTCTTTGCCTCCTGTGTCCTTACAGGCAGAGCCATAATAATGCCATGGGGAAATGGCATTATGTGCAGAGTTGTATTAATGTCAGGGGAAATGGCAGAGATGTAACAGCAGAGAGGGTGTGCAGAGCACTTCAAATGGCAGAGATGTAACAGCAGAGAGGGTGTGCAGAGCACTTCACTGAACCAGCTGACTTTGTTCAGAAAAAGAAGCAGCAAGACCATGCACATGGGATCCGCCTTCTTCATCTGCTGGTGGAAAAGCAAATGAAAAGCTAGTGGAAAATCCAGTGAAATATGCTCACTTTGCCAGTGTGACTGGGAATTTGCCTGGAGGGAGGAAGAAAAGCCAAAAAAAACCCCACCCCAAAATGAAAAAACACCAAGAAACACAACCAGAAGAAACAAAATGCCTTTTTTTGACAAATTCACTCCATCCTTTCTGACCCTGGGTTTCTCAATGTATGCTGGGAGAGCCAAGCAGGCAGCAAAGCTCAGTCATGGCATCTAAGTCCCAATACAGTACAATTCCCATAGGGATAAAAGCTTTTTAGTACATAAGTAAACAAGGTGAATGGATATTTGGAATCAAAACTAGTGACCTTTATACCATGCCAGTACCTCTTTTAACTCCATTGCAGTCCCACTGGTTTCAATGCAATTACTGGCAGAGAACAATCTGCTCAGCCCCAGGGAGAGAACCTGATTCCTTGTTTTCAGCTGAAAATGTAAACTTTGGAACAAGATCATTTCCATTTTGCAGAGGCTCAGTTTAGCTCTCTCTCAAGCCTGAGGAAAAGTGACCATCCTGTAAAGCAGCTTATCCCAGGAAAGCCATTTACTAGTCCAAACCAGGAGACTGAATATCAACTTGAAATCATCTCTTAGAATCAGAGAACTGTAGAATTGCTTAGGTTGGAAAAGACCTCTGAGATCACTGTGTCCAAACACTAACCCAGCTCTGCCAAGGCCACTAAACCCTGTCCCCAAGCACCACACCTGTGTGCCTTTTAGGTACCTCCAGGGCTGATGGCTCAACCACTTCCCTGGGCAGCCTGTTCCAATGCTTCCAGCTTCTCTCTCAGCCCATGGGAACGACCTGCTCCTATGCCTTGAAGATGTCCTTCTTGAGGAATGCCCAGCCACCCTGGATGCCTTTGTTCTTTTTAGGAGAAGCCCTAATTCCTATCTGACCATTCTCAGGTGCTTCCACGGTTTCTAACACACCAGTAACCCCGGTCTTTGCTGCTGCAGGGATCTCCATCCCCTCCTCCCCTGAGACAGCAGACCAAAGGACCTCAGCAGCACACCATCCCTCACACTTGGGTGTGCTGCCCCAGGTTTGTCTCTGGCAGGCCTGGTTATATCCCTCCCCCCTTCAAATCTCATTTAGAGCTGTGTCAGTGAGCCCTGTTAACTGCTGTGCACAGATCCTTTTCCCACTCTGACACAGGTGTACCCCATCTGTTGCCAGCTCGGTGTCACGTGAACTGCCCCATGATCAAAGACCCCAAAGTTCTACCCGTGACACCAGGCTTGGAGCCAGGGATTGATCTGCTGGCTCTTCCTGTTTCTTACCTCATCATTCCCTGCAACTTTAGGATAGAGGAGAACACCACTTGTGCTCCTCATCCCTTGACCAGTTGTCTCCTGGCCCCGAAGCCTCTCTTTGCTGCCCTTGGACTTCTTGTTACAACTTCATCACTTCCTACCTGAAAAATCAATAATGGGTAGTAATCCAAGCCCCCATCAGGGCAGAAAACCTTCTCTTCACATCTTTAACCCAGACCCCAGGAAGGCAGTAGACTCCTCTAAGAAGTGAGTCCATTTGGTGTATTGGGCCTTCTGTTCTCTTTAGAAGGGAGTCTCCCATGACATTTATGCATTTTCATCATCTTCATGTCACAACCCCACTATATATTAGCCTATAAAAGTTGAATTTTCCTAACAAGAAAGCAAAGAGGGAAGGAGCTGGCCAGAACTTTCTGAGACACATTGGCAGGACCCTCCTTTCCCCACTCCCTGGCCTGGCAGGTGACCCCTGAGTGCCCAGCACCAGCTGCATGCTGCTCCCTCCACTCCTGCAAGTGTTGCTTTGCCCTGGGGAAACCCACATTCACATGATGGTGTGTAAGGAGCTCTCACCAGCTGTTTTTATGGGCATTAAGAAAGATGTCAGATGATTATCCGAGGCCTTCCCACCAAATCCACAGCTTCAGGGGGATGCATGGAGCCTGGCAAGACAGAGAAATCCTGGGGACAAAAGCTTTTGGAGAGAGCAGTTTCTCCTCCCACTTGCAGAGACCATACTTAAGTATTTGTGGGATCTTAAAAATGCTCTTTGGTGTGTGCACCCCCAGACCTCTGGAACACGTCTGGGTTTGGTGGCTCTGCACTCTGGGGCTCGTGCAAGGCCAGGTAAGGAGTGTCCAAGGTGTGTGTGTGTGTGCTGGGGCTGTTGGGGGAGTGGCTCCTGGGCTCAGTGCCATTCTCTGTGACCCCATGCTGGCACTAATGCCACCTGCCACCATTGCAGCCGGGGGATTTTGAAAATAACAGTTTTTACTAACCTGAATGACTACAGCTTAAACATTACATATAGGAAGGGAAAGTTACTGCTATGGGGAGAACACTTGGCAAAACAGACCTCTAGTGCCTTATAGGTTACATAGCCACTTATGCATGCATGGAATGGATATAAGATACTCCCAAATTTGATTATAGAAGCATATCTGATAATGCTCTGCTTACCCCCCAGACAGTGATTTTATGCTAAAGGGTGTCACTTAACGTGATGCTAAATCCTCGATTTGAAGTCTTAATTCCCTCCTTCAGGCACATTAAAACTCCCCCTTGGAGAGGATGACTTCTCTTTCCCCATGCCTTTGCTCTCCTAAGCTTCTCATGGCTTCATAAAAGTCTCTGCAACCTCAAAAGCTGAGGTCCTTCCTAAGCAAAGCAAAGTTGAAGACATGCTGGAGGCTTTACCTGTAGCTGTGTGGTGTAACAGGACAGCAGCTCCTTGGGATTGAGATTGGTTTTAATGATTTCCTTTCTGTCAAAAGGAAAGTTTCAATAGGTTTCTGTGCCCTGAATGTGAGCAGTAAGAAGTGATTTCTGTTTAAGTAGGTGTTAGGAAGTAGGAGAGAGTGTTGTAATAACAACCTGTCTCGTAAGTCAAGGAAGTGAGATGTTGAATCTGTACCCAAACAAAGAGCAAACCCAAGTCACAAGAACACTTTGTATTTATAGGACAGCTTTCACCAGAGAATATCAGAGTGTTTTATGAACCTGGAGAGCTGGGGTAAACATACTAACTTACATTTGGTCCAGCTTTCCTTGGTGATGTCATGGAGCCCAAAAGTTCAGGAGCACAGAACCAGGGACTGTTTCAGTATGAGTAAGAGGGCAGAATTTGGCCCCTCATGCTTAATTCTCACATCTCTTTTCCCTCATAAAGTAAGCTTTCATTCTACTTTATAGATGGGTAACTGATGCACAGAGATCCCAGGGAGTTTGTCTAAAGTCACAAATTAAGGAAGTTAATGAAAAAGGGCCCAAGAGTTTTGGCTTTGTGCTCTAACCCCAAGGAAAACTTAATTTGGCACCAGCAGCTGCTTGATCTTTGGGGCTTCTGCATGAGCAGGGAGTAGTTTGGTTAATGAAATAATATCCCAGGCACGTATGAAGAGCAATTACTTGCTCTCATATAAACTCTCATGTATTCATCTAGAAAAAATGCTCCTGACTCAGTCAGCTGGGAGGGTTCAGCTGCTCCCCCTCCAGCACCAGGCGTGGGCACCACAGTGGGGAAGTTAGAGAGGAAGAGACGTGACCTCAGTTACTCACAAGGAGTCAAACTGTGACCTCAGACACAGTGATAAAAATCCAGAGTCACCCACCCCCAAGTAACTGGCCTCACTGTATTTCTCTGCCATGCTGGGAATCAGAATGCAGTCTGTAATCCCAGTTTGTCTGCAGAGCTTTTCTCAGAGAGAGACTGTGCTCTCCAGCAATGGATGTTAAGTGATGGAGTAAAATAAGGTTGGAAAATGTACAAGATTGAAAAACGGGCTAAGCTTCCCTGTAGTATACTTAATAATTATTTCACTTTTTTGCTCATGTTTCTCCATTTTTTATAAAGAATTTAAATTAACTGATGTTCAGAAAGACTTCACAGGGGCCTGTTCAGTTGACCTGTGTCTTGATTTCCTCTTTATTTGCTCTGTATATCACAAATTAGGAGGAAGGGAGGAGCTGACTGTTAAGAAAGGTGAAGAAAACTATGAACCTACAAATTTACAGATGCAGTGTGACAACAAGCAGATCTCGAATTAGGGACATTTCAAGTTCAGAGAAAAGATTGAATAGTGTAACAACCACAATGAACTGCTCTGCTGGGACATGGGAAATTGTATTAAACTATTTCCATCAGTGCAGAACAAAGGATTTAAATCTTGAAGAGCAGGGACACTGGATTCAGCACAGCAGGAGACCACATAGCAAAATATTCTAAATAGGCCCTCCATTTATCATTTCTGAGATTTTGATAATTGTAGTATTCTCAGCGTCATGGTTTTAGTAATTTGGAACTGATAGATGAGAAATTTGCCCCCTTGGGACTATGGAAAAGCTTACAAGAAATGCACAGCAGGCAACCAGAGTTTTTACAAATATGTATGTTTTTAACATTTTCTAAGCCCACAGAAGCAGTTCAAACATAGATTAAATTATGTTATTGGCAAATCCTACCAGCAGCACACTGAGGGACACCCCGGGGATCTTCCTTAAAAGCTCTGACTGTGCAGGAGCATGGATGGGGTGCCACCCAGATCCCCCTGCCTGCTCCTGCTGCTGGCCCTGGGAGGAACACAACATGCAGCTCTGGTGCATACAGCAGCACTTTATGGGATATAGAGCAATTTGTGGCTTGTCAGATTCCTTCCCAAAAAGTCTTGGCACACACCCCATGTTGATAGAATTCCTAAGTATGCAGGAGACATGCATGTGCACCAGCAAAGCTACAGACCTTGTGGACTTAGGAAAGTGATAGTGTATTACATGCAGGAATGCAATGGGTATATTTACATATGCATAAAATGTAGATTTTTTTGAGTGTGTGACAGCACATGTGTAATGGAGTGTAAACAGGGGCCAGGGGATCATTAGGAGACACTTGAGTGAAGGTGATGAGGAAACTGTTTGCACTGGCACAGCTGAAATACTGGAGCCTTCTGCCTCTCTGCAGAGAGGCATTGTAACAACTTGAAATGTTTCTGTGGCAGATCCAAGAATAGTAAGCCTTTTCCAGCATCAAGTTCAGTTGAAGTGACAGTTTGCAGTCGCTTGCTGTGTGCAATTTAGAAGGCTCCGTATCTGCATCAGTCAAGACTGCTGCTGTGGAACTTCCACGTGCCCGGGAGCCCTGGCACAGAAGTGGCACCCAAACATCACCCAGCCCAGTGCACCTGAGTGTGGCCAGCTGCTCTCTGGGGTTTCAGAACTGCAACTGTGTCCTGGTCTGCTTTGGGCACTCTGTATATGCAAAAGTGTAGACCAAAAAAATCTTTGGTACTTTAGCTAGTACTTCAGCTAGTACTTCAGCTAAAACCTGAATTTTTACTGAAATAAGTGTGCAGCCCACGCCTGCACATCTGCAGCATGTCCAAGGTTATCGGCAGAGAAGGTGCTGTGCACCAGACATCACACCCCAGCCTCCCCCAGGAGCCCCTCTGCCCTCTGGAGAGGCAGCTCTGCCCTTCTGATGGAGGCACAGCTACAACAGCTGCCCCTCCAAGTGCTGCTCTGCCCTTGGCCTGGCAGCCCAGTGGGAAGTGATCACTGGCCCTTGGGCTCACCAGCAGCATCCAGGTCCCTGATCCAGGGAGAGGCAGTGGGACACATGGCACACTTATGAGGTGAAGGTGAGTGTTGGGGGGAACATACAGAGGACCCTGAGAAATTAAAATGCACCCTGTCAACACCAGGAGTTGCTGAGAGTTGTGGCTTGGTGGCTGGGAGAGGGTCAGGCAATATAGGACCAGTCTTCACAAACAGGGGATGTTCTGGTCCTTGAGAAGCTTTAAAGAAAGGGGTTCTAGCTCGTGCTGTATGAGAAGGCAGCACTGACCACTGTCTCCAGAGGTGACACACCTCCCTTACTGAGGGACCTTGAGCCTCCTCATGACAGACACTGTCCCTTACAGGCTCTGATGGGAGCCCAGGGCAGCTTTCCAGCAGTGCCATCCCGGGCCCTGGCCAGGACTGAATGTGCAAGACTATATTCTGGGAAGGTCAAATCCCTAAGATTGCATAAAGATTGCTCTGAAGCCCCATTTTCAAAGCCTTGATGCTTATGTAACTCCTCTGATCTGAAAGCTCACTAAAACACTGGGGTGAGGGTTGTAGGGCTGCAGCAGAGCACTCTCAACTGCATTTTCCTCATTCTTGGTGAGCAGAGAAATGTTTAATTGGGTATTTATTTAATGTGCCAGAGCCAACAGGTGTAGGCAATTTGGATCTGCCGAGGACAAACCACCACGTGTGATGTTGAGACAGTTACTCCAGGGAGGGGAGAGGGAGGGGGGGATGCCATATATTACCATAACTATCTCCTCACACATCCTCTCTCTTCTTTGCATAATATCCCAGTCCTGTGGGCCCCTGCCAGCAAAATAAAACAATGATCCCAGCCCCGTGGGCCTGTTATTATTGATTCATAAAATACTTACAGCTAGTTGTGTTGAATGTGTCCTTCCACTGCGAGGAAGAGTTACTGGGCACACAGTGGGGTAAGGCAGGGGTGTTATTATTATGCTACACGAGGTACACATAAAGGCATCTTCAAAATGTCTTTTTTAGGCATTTCAACCACTTTATGGAAACCCATCTGGAAATAAATGCAGCTGGCCTAATGTATGTAATGAATTTAATGTGCTGTTCTTCCACATTAAGGATAAATCTAATAGGATGATTGAGTGGGGCCAAACTTCTCCAGGAAATTCCTTTATAATACATGATTGAATTATTGTTTTTCTATTAGGGCAGCCAAAACATTCAGTGTCCTTGACAATACAGGATGTGTGCTGTAACTTTTTTGCCACTAGGCTAGGCACACTGTATCTGGACACTCGCCCAGCTTTTTGAGTATTTCCAGTTGAATGATTTATTTATTTTCCAAAGAAAGACTACATAAGTTACGCAGAACTCGGCAAATTACTTTTCGGGTCAGAAGACAGAACTGGGTGCCTGGCTGCCAAATGAACGAAATCTAAGGAATCTGGAGGCGTTCACAGCAAAGCTGAGATTTTCCTGATGGATACCTAAAAGTTATGCTCATGAAACTACCAAACCTTCTCACAAGAGAAACTGGACACCTAACTCCCTTTGCAAATCTCCATTTCAAGTCTGTATTTAAGCCCCCAGGTATCCTGATTTTCAAAAAAGTTGGCCACCCAGCTGCAGCCATGTAAGCTAAGAGAAGATGCTGAATGCAGCACATGTGAAAATTGGATTATTTATTTGTAAGCCCAAACACGATCCTGGGAGCCTAACTTTAAATGCCTTTTAAAACCTAGGACCAGATTCAACGATCTTAGGAGTTTTTTCCAACCTAAATAATCCTATGATTCCATAATTTGAATGTGGGTACTTTTTTCTGGAAAGACATTGTGTATTTGAGACACCCACTTGCACTCCCAGGGGTTGCAGACATAAAATGTGTGTCATTACTAGGGCACATTATGAGAATATACTGGTGACTCTGAGTTACCCTGGGAACCCACACATGAGTATATGACTGTACACGAGGGGAGACAGGGAGGAGAACTCTGTATTTTTCAAACTGTAGCTTGGGAAAAGGTGATGTATATTAGTGTAGCCTCCTAACCTTGTCTGCTCATTTCCTGTAGCAGTGGAGCTTCTTCGCTTCTGTCTTCATAATAGGGGAGGGCAATTATTTTTCTTTTGTGAATAAAATATTTGACCCCCCCTCAATTGTCTCAGGTCAAATTAGTCATATAGTTGCATCTGGAAACTATTTTTGGCCTAGGTTTACAACTCTGCAGAGGATATCCAGATACTTCACCAAATATTTAAGGCACTCAGCCAGGGTGTGGGAGACTCAGGTTCAAATCTCTCTGGAGAAGTGGAGGTAACTATCATCAGCATCTTGCTGTGTAGGGAATGATGAGGGAGAGAAAATGAGCCAAGCAGCCCAAGGTTTGAGCAGCTCATTGTCCCACCTGAGCTGTGTGGCTTCCTCAGCTCCTGGGCTGCAGGGGAGGTGGGAGGGGGACAAAAGGGGCAGGAGGTTTGGTTTGGCCCCCCAGGCTAAACCAGACACTTGTACATTCAACCATCATCATTTCAGCCATGCAGAGCTGAGCCTGGGCTCACTCTCACCCCTACCCCTCTCCCAGAGAAACCAGGGTTTTATTGCTGTGTTTGATTTCCCATTAATCCTCCTTAAACTGGAACCCAGAGGTTATCTGCCACCGAGCCAGGATCCTTACTCATCCTGGCAGAGATCAGGTTCTGACCTCTGGAACATCAAATAAAAGGAAGAAGGGAAGTAATATTTATTGGCATTATTAGTAACACAGAGTGAAAGACACTCAAGTGGGTAAAACTGGAGTGACTCAGTACCTGCTGAGCACACAGAAAATGCTTGACCTCTCCTGATGATATTTCACTACATGTGTCCCACAGCCTTGCTCCTCAAGTTTATCTTGAGTCAAACAGCTCACCAGGTTAACCCATACTTTTTGTGCAGGATTCCTAAGTTAGCTGGATGTTTATCATCCTTAAGGAATCTTGCCTGTAGAGGTTTGATTAATTTTTTTCATACACGCATAAACAGATTCAAGATGTTCTTGTTCAGCCAGAAAATAAAGGCTTCTCCTGCTATCTCAGTTCTTCATCAGAAAAACAGTCAGTCCCAATGTGCCAAGATTCTCCCAAAGGCATAATTGCCATCATCTGCACTGACTAACACAGGCTTACAGGCATCCTGATTAACAAGGACAGTGTCCTTTCCCAGCATCAACTCTGAGGTTTGGATAGTCTGAGGCCTGAACTGCTTCTGAGGTGTACCCAGACCCAGGAGAGCTCTCAGATAAGACCAGGACACCCCATCCACATTGCAGAAGTGATGTTGGTCAGCTTTGATCAGTGGCCCAGCCTCTCAAGAGCAGTAATGTTAAACCTGTGATTTCAGTTTGGAGAAGTAAAGAGCACTTCTTGGTTCACTCAAGAGTCTTCCCTTTTCCTCCTGAGTTGCCAAATCACATTGTCAGACACTGCTTAGCTGCTGATGTGGTTTGTGCTGTTAGTGGCATGTGTGTGGATGCCAAAAAGAGTCATTATTATCATCAGTGAACCTGAATGTTCTGTAGAAAAGCTCTACAACATCATTAAAAGCTCATCGGAGGGCTGAACCACATGCATCCACACAGAGCTCCCCAGGATGCATCCAGACCCTTCTCCTTTCCTCCAGGGCAGAGAGCAGGCTGTGTGTCCAGCACAAACCCAGCCAAACTAACAGTCTCTAAGTGATTTCACTGATCTTAAATGTAGAAAAGATTATTTGGTCTAGGATGTAAAAAAGTAAAAAATTCCCACCATTCCACCCTTTCTTGCCAACCCCCAAATGTTTAAGCTGAATGTAACTGGACAAAAAAAAAATAAAATAAAAAAACCCCCCAAGAACCAAAAGTGAGTATTTTGATTATCTGGGATCTCAGCCTTCTTACTGAGAAATTAGGTTGCAAAAAGTGGAAAAAAGAGTACATTTTAGAAACCCTTAATTCCAATGCTACATCCTTGCTCTTCTGTCAGTGTCCCAATGGGACATGAGGTCATCATTTGAGGATGGAAGGCTCTTCTGACCAGTTCTTTTTAATTCTTTGTGGGAGAAGGAGGTGCCTGCCTGTACAACCTACTGTAGCCTGCCTATACTGTCTCATTTCCAGCCTAATCAGCAGCAGCACAGCTGTATTTCAAGCTGACAGAATGTGCATCCAGGTTCAGGATCTCTGCTCTTTTCTCCCCTTTTATTTTTCTTTCTGATTTGCATGCATGCATATCCACATTTCAGGTATTCCCAATTATCTCAGGCTTTGAATCTTCCCCCATCATTTGCTATCGCAGAGAATTGTGCAAACTAGAATTCTAAGTTCTAAAAGCCCAGAGCTTGTCAAAGCTCTCCTCTGCACCACTTTCTACTGACATGTTTTCATGTTAACAAAATAAAATGCCAGAGTTTGGGATTCTCTGCAGCATGTGAACAGCTTTCCACAGCAGTCTGGGGAAGGAGCTTGTTCACTGATTGCTATACCTATAAAATGTTAGAAAATGTCATTATTAATATATTTGCTTTATTAGGCAGAATAATATGAATTATCCCCTCATAAATTATTGCAGTAACTCCTCCCTACACAGGGCTTCAGTTTATGAGAATTGTAGGTCTAATTATTGGAACATGTGCTTTAATGTGTTTTAATGTCATGTTTTCTTTTAATTGTATTATATTGTAAGCCTGCTCTAGAAATAACACTATTAAAGTTCCCTTTCAAAACAAAGATCAATCAAAGAGACAAGCAATTATTTCATTATCCTTAAGAAGCTCATAACATAATGAAAGGAATGTTAAAAATAAACTAAATGGGTGTACTTGACTGAAAGAATAGATCAGTCCTAGTGACTTTTCTCAGAGAGTAAAAAATCTTCCAGGATTACGTTTTCACAGCTTTGAGCATATTATGGATTCTCTGTCTCTAATAATTAAATAGGGAAGCCTTTCTCCAATAATAAACTATGAATGAAATTAGCACCAGTTGTATCTGAAGGGAAGCAAACACCGAGAAAGAGAAGCCAGAACTGGAGCTGTGAGAGCAGGTGGGGTTAGATGGTGTCTGGGTGGCTGAGTCCTCTCCAGCCCGGCTTGGAGGAGCCCCCACGTGTGACTCCACACCCTGGGCTGTGCCCGGGGCAGCTCAGCCCTGGGCTGTGGCAGGAGGGGATGGCCTGGCCTGAGGGGGGTCAGCTCCTGCCAGCAGGTCTCTGACCTTTGGGTGCCTCCAGCACGGCTCGGGGGGAGCTTGAGGGGCAAGGCAAGGGGAAGGTGGCCAGCAGGAGCCCTGCTGGGGTGTCTGCTCTGGGGCTGTGCATCTGGGGAGGGGTCCAGCCGCACAGAAACATCTCCAGATGACACCAGTGCGGGATGTGGTCCCTCTGTCCTGCAGGACACAGCATCTGTTTCCTCTGAAGAGGGAGCGAGTGAGGTTCTCTTCCCAGGGAACCCTTTGGGAGGGAACTTTGCAAAGCTTTGTGGGGCCCACTTTGATTTATTGTTTTTCAACTTTTTGTAGTACTGGAGCCTTTCAGAAGTTCAGATACTGAGGGAAGAAGCAGTGTAGAAGGATGTCAGGGAAGAATTTTTTGTAACAGAAAAGCTTTCCCAAGAAACTGTAAGGAGAAAAAGTTGGGCAGGTAGGATATGGACAAAGGGAGGAGCTTGTCTCTCCTCTCAGTCCTCTATCCAAGTCTGACTTCTCTGGACAGAGGTCCAAAACAGACAGTATCAGTATACTGAAGTCCATGCATCAGTATTCATTAAAGTGGACTCTTGCATCTTGTGTTTCCTGAAGAAAACTCTCTGCTTGATCCTTTGCACCTTTTGCTGTTTCTTTCTTTCCTTCAGGGGGGGCCTTGCCGTGGCAATTTCTTTCATATGTAAAACCTGTTGTTTTTCTAACACTAAACACTATAGATTTTCAAAAGCTTAGTATGAAAGACGTATTTCTAAGTCACGTTTCTTGCCAGAGGAGTAGTGAACACTAAATGTTGGCTGTAGACAGTGGTAGACGTGGGATTTGGTAGTTAACCAGTAAAAATATTAAAACAGGCAAAGTCTGTCATCGTGTAGGAGACAGCTTTCAACTTTACTAAATGTCTTTCTGCTTACAAAGTTAATGGAAAACAGTCACAATGATAAAATCTGTGACTGTCTTAAATAGAAAGAATTCTTGATTCCTTGTGGTAGAAAGAAGACTGGAATTTATATTCTTGGGCTTTCCCTCCTCATTTTTAATTCCTTTCATTTGATTAAAAGAAAGGTTTTTAAATGAACAGTCCAATGCAGGAAGAAAGAGAAACATACATCTTAGCAAGATAAAACCCCATAAAACCCCAACCCTTTAAAAAAATACCCAAACCTTGCAATTAGGAGAAATCCAACAGCCCCAAAACATGTGGACCCAGAGCAGAAAAAGAAGGTAAACAAAACCTTGGGTAAAAATGGGCAAATGCAGGAATGTTACTGGAGAATGCCTGATAAAAACATGACAGAAAAAACCACCATGAAAACCACTTTCAGCTCAGGAAAAAGAATGGCAATGAGGCAGAGATGGGAGTTGCAGATAACAACGTGTGGAAACTTTCTGAGAGAAATCAGGGAGAAAAATAAGAGCAATATTCAAATAAAGAGAAACCTGAGACACCCAGATGTGCTGAAATACCAACAGCGAAGAGAAAATCGGGAGGCAAAGAAATAGTGAGAGAACATGTTGAAAAGTTGTGATACCCCTGGGGAGCCTCAGCAGTTACTGAGCATCAGGGAAGGAGGAAAAACACGGTGGATCTTCTGCCTCACCTCACACGTCTCTGCCTGAAGAAGGAGGTGGGACCACGACACAGTGCTGCTGTTGCAGCCTTCCTACAGGTCAGGTCTGTCAGAAAGCCTCAGCTCTGCTCTCCCCCTGTCAGAGGCCAGCTCTGAGCTGTTTAACCTGCTCAGCACACTGCAGGCTCAGTCCCTGCTGGGGCTCTGAGACAGCAGTGATGGCCCAAATCACAGATAACAGAGCAGAGTCTGAACCTCACAGCACCAAAACTGAATGAACTGACTGTTGGCAGCCCAGAAAAGATAACACTGGCCATTGCACAGAAGCCAAGATGCAGTCAGCTGGTGTTAAGTGCAGATTTTTTGTCTACCCTCTGCAATACTCACAGTGATGAAAGGGGAAGTAATATTTTCTACCCTGTGAAAACTTCTATTGTAAAAATGGTCTGATCTGGTCTGTGCTAGAATGGAGCCATGATTCCCTGATGTTTTCCATTAACAATTGGAGAAAGACTCTCATCATAACACAAATTACCCAATGACCTTGACACCTGCCTGGTAAGACCTACTGCTGAGGTCAGCTCTCCCAAATCTCAAGTGGGTCACCACAAGGCTTTTATGTCTTTATTTGATATATTGGAGGCTTTCTATAATGGAACTTGAAGGATCCTCAGTCTAACCCAAGTCTATGGCAAACCAGACTGGAATTAATCCCTGTGTGCTTTGGCAGTGGAGTTTAACAACGGGGTGACTCGTGGGTGTTCAGCTACGTGCCCTCTTCCATTCATGGAGAAACAGAGTCTCCAGTGAGTGAGACTGTGAGAAACCAGGGAATGAGTCATGCCACCCTGAAACAGGTACCTGCAGCAGGTGACTCAGCATGCACAGCTACTGCTCTCTGGCTCCATGGACCAGAACAGCAACTTAAGATTTGCTCAGTTTAAATATCCAGCTCACATATGTCTCACGCTCAATTAGAAGAGTCCACTCAGAGGACTCTCTGTTTGGATCAGACCCTACAAGGGCATGAGAATTTGGAAGTAGAATTTGCTGGGAAAAAGGTCAGTTAAGCCCTTTTATTTGGAGGAATGTCTGTATGGCTTCTTCTCCAAAATAAAAACTTTTTTTTTGGTCAGGGTAGGAGGACCATGCTGGTTCTAACAGCAGCTGGGGAAGATTTCTCAGTCCAGGCTAGAATTGTTATCAACATGAAGAAAAGACCCCAACAACAAAACCTGAAGGTTCTGCAGTCAGAACTGTTCCTGTTGGAGGAACATGAGCTTCATTTGGGAGGCCAAAACAACATCTGAAAGCCAAAGGTATGAACCTGTCAGAACGGCATTCACTAAAACTAGATTTGTCTTTGACTCTCTGCCTCATGCTCTCCTGTAGTGAATTGACCTGTATCTTAGCAATGTTAACATTAAAGTGTTAAAATATGCTGGTTACCTGTGCAAAAGCTTCAATTTGATTTTAAAAAGTACCTCAGCAAGTGGTGAAGTGTAGCTGGCACATATTTATGCTGCAACATAGCTCTTAAATGATTCCTCTTAAATGTTTAACCTTAGTAATTCCAGTCAATTCTGAGAAATATAGATAGTTTTACTAGTTTTTAGTAGTAATAGACAGTACATAATTACTAAAAATATAATATTTTTACACCTGGGTTCTTTTATGATAGTGTTACTCCTGTACAAAATTAAATGTCAGCAAAAGAAGAGTGATTCTAAAATGTAATTTTAAATAAATGTATTATTACGCTGAGGAGGTAATATGGTGATTTAATATGGTGACTAGTCACACCTGAATAACTAAAGAGTTTGTTTTTACAGGGAAGCACTAAGTTTACTAAAGCAAAGGAAAAGTATTTTATTACAAATAGATTATCTGAGCACTTTCACTCAGTTTGCTGCAAAACTTCATGTAGAAACTGGGATTTGACAAAAGTGCATCTGGGAAAAAGGAAAAATAAAAAAGCAAAGGAAAAACAAGTTAAGAGTTATCAAAGCAAGGTCACTAAACACAAAATGCTGTGGAAGAGAGCAGCCAAGGACCTTCCTCCACAGCTGTGGGTCCGTGCTGAGACCCCACGAGGTCCCACACGAGTTCCTCCCCAACCCAGCCAGCAGGACACGGGACACCCACAGCTCCTGGGGGTGAGATGGGCACTGCCCAGGGCTGGAGCACCTCCCTCTGCCACTGCCAGTGCTCAGCCTCCTGCTGCCAGAGCCTGCTCTCCACACACTCCAACCTGCAGGGCTGGGGAATTGGGGATTGCTCATCTTTAAATTCTGTTTAACACCAGGTGCTGAATGAATGCAAAAGAACATCATATTTTTTCATCTAGAAATTTCTGGAAGGAACCCAGTTTGTTATGGACATAAATTCCACCAGTCTCTGTCATGACTGCATGGTGCATTGGAGATCAATGGTGCAGTGGAGATCAATGGTGCATTGGAGATCAATGGTGCATTGGAGATCAATGGTGCAGTGGAGATCAATGGTGCAGTGGAGTCCAATGGTGCAGTGGAGATCAATGGTGCAGTGGAGTCCAATGGTGCAGTGGAGTTCAATGGTGCAGTGGAGTTCAATGGTGCAGTGGAGTTCAGGCTCTGCAGTTCTGACTGGAAAGGGCCTGTTTTCCTCGTGGCTCTCAGAGCTGGCAGGCAGGTTTGTCCACAGACATGTCCACTGTTCCTCCTGCAGGAAGGAGGGACGTGTAAGAGGTCACACCACTGAACCACTAGAGAGGACCAGAGGATGCTCACCTGCTCTTCTGACAGCAGACCAGAATGTCTGTCATTTAAATAATCCTGGATTTTTTTCCTGTTTTTCTGTTTCAGCAGCACAAAAGCTGTGCAGGAGGTATTGGGGACCCTCAGCCCAATAACAGCAGAAAGATTCTGAATGTCTTTCAGAGTAAAAGAAGAGTAAGTGTCTTCATCCTACAGAAATTTTTTCTGCTTTCTCCTGAAATGGCCTCTGTAACTTTTTACAACTTCCTTATTTTCCATCAGTGCAGTTTCATTTCTTTGCTGATTTCTTGCATCAGACTATTCATTACATAGGAGGATGTAAAAGAGAATTAAAAAAATAAAGAAAAAATAAGGATCTGTTCCCAAAGCCAGTGAAAACAATGGGAGTCAAAGAAACTGGCACTGACTACAGATTTTATTTCTCTCAGGAGAGTAAGAATGGTCCTAGCCAAAAGTTTATGAAACAACAATTCCAGTAATAAGTCCAACACAGCAAAACATAAATTGACATCATATTTAGGTTCTTTCTTCCTTGCTAACAGTGACACACACCTCAGATTATATTTGATGAGTACAGTAACAGTCGTCATTATTGTATTAACTGCATACAGCAGGGCCTTTAATCTTCCTATGGGATTTTAGGCTGCCTACTGTACATATCATTTCTGACTGCTGAAAGCTGAGGGTAACCCCTAAAAAAGATAAAATCTCTTTTTGTTTTTTAGCTTTGGAAATTACAAACAGAAGAGCCTGTGATGTAAAGACACACACAGAAGGAAATGATCTGAGAGAGGAGACTTTAACAAGCTAAATAGGTTCAGCCTAATGTAGATTCATGTCTTCGTTAGTTTAGTGGATGATTTTCAGAAGAGTGAGCCTCTCTTCCCTTGGTGTAGGCAAAATGCAGCTAAACTTACCCCCTGCTGATTTGCTGTGGGTAAAATCTTCCAGAAATCACTTAGTCTGAAAGCAAAAATCCTCTTAGGT
The DNA here is from genome assembly GCF_009829145.1 of Chiroxiphia lanceolata. Classification (NCBI taxonomy): domain Eukaryota; kingdom Metazoa; phylum Chordata; class Aves; order Passeriformes; family Pipridae; genus Chiroxiphia; species Chiroxiphia lanceolata. Next base: position 504,168 of record NC_045644.1, read on the forward strand.
ATTTTCCCAAATACTTCCTGAATGGGCTGAGCACAGGCAATCGTCTCTGGGAGATGATGCTGGAGCTGAAGGTTTTCCTGCAGCACAGTCCCTGCACAGCTCCTCTTGCTCAGCTGCAAACCAGGGCTCTCCTCCCCTGGCCTGGGGATGGAGCTCTGGCTGCCTGAATTCAGGTTAACAAACCAAGCTGGAGGAAGTCTCTCGAGAGGGAGCTGGCACGTCGGGGCACACAAATGAAAATGCAGCACTCAAGGAGCAGGCATGTCTGGGGATGTGGGTGCCAGAGCACTGCTCTGAGGAGCTGACTGGATGGCAAGAACATCCCTGTTTCCATCCCATCTCGGTGCTCATTCACCCACAGAGAGCCACCACGTGCCAGCTTCTCCCGTGGCATCCAGGATAAGACAGGCAGGGAGGGAATAAGAGCTCCAGGCTGACACATCACCCCAGCACCTGGATGTGCTGGAGCTGCAGAAGGGGATTCAGAGTTGTGTAAAGCTCTTAGGTTTAAAAAATTCCAAAATGTATTCTAGTATGGAAATAATACACTTCTGCTAAGGAAAATTTAATGCAAAATAACAGTTTGCTCAGATGTTTTTATCTTTTCTGAAACTATTCGAATTTGGGGAAGTAGCTGCCTCTCCAGTGTGTTGGCTTTAGGGTGGCTGCTGGTTTTGTCCAGAGCTGTGGTCAGGAAGGTTTGCAGGACTGAAGGATATTCTCTAGATAGGGTACTTCATTCATAGGGTACTTCATTCTCCTCCTTTGAGCATAGAAAATACACTAAACTACATGAATTCACTTAAATAAACAGGTCCCTGTATCTCGGTGGTAATCTAAGTGCTACAAACTCTATTGCTTCACACCAACCTAACACTTTCTTTTGGGAAGCCTGGTTTCAGAAATGGAGTTCAACTTCCCAAGTACCAAATATTACTCTTGCTTTTTTTTTTCTTTCTTTCTTTTATTTTTTCCCCAAGGCTTTTTAAAAGACCCCCTGATTACAAGGCATCACATTTCAGAATTGATTATCCATGCAGCTTGTAATTGATATTATTTTGTTTTGTGGTTTTAATAGGATGCTGGACCCTGCATTTGGAGACTCACCAGATGTCTAGAACTTTTTATTTGATTGCTATGTTATTTTTTTCTGGTTTCTTATTTGCTGAAAGTGACCAAAAGTCATTTAACTGTGAGTGAGATAAAATTATTCTGCTGTGCAACACGTACCCCCATGATGGTCTTTGCTACATGATAGTAAGGCAAAGATCCTTGGTGGGATCTGATATGGCAATCTGCATGAGTTGATCTATTTTTTGGTCTCATTTGATCATGTTAAAGACATTTTACTCTTTAGTGGCTCATTTGCCTCTGGAAGCTCTGCATCTGTTGGCAGCAAAGCTGGTGCCATGGATGGACTAGTGAATTAGTATTAGGCTTGAGTAGTGAAAGATGAGACTTTTTTTCTCCTCTCACAGTCTTTAAGTGGTGTTGTTGATCCAAATCCATTAATGTTTTTGCTACCATCCTCCAGCAACGTGGGAAAACAAAAGACAAAGACTATTCATGTCAACAAGAAATTGGGGCAGAGGGAAAAAACCAAACCAAAACAAAAACAGGCTTTCATAATCAAAGCCTGTCTCTGTCCTTGTACAGTGTAAAGCAGGAGTGAAAAATGAAACATATTTATGATTCCCCAGCAATACCCGTCTGTAGTCTGAAAAAATGGCATCAGTATACACAGAGATAATTGACATGCCATTTTAATTGCATACTTCGGTTGAAAACCCACAGCTTTGAGAACTCAACAGAAAACCTCCCAATCTGAGACATACAGAGCATGTGTTCCCACTGCCACATGAAGGCTGCCTAATGATTTCCTCCAGACAACCAACCTTAAAATATCTTCGACCTCATTGTGCTGTCGGTGAGTACAGTTTCTGCTGCAGTTAAGCCCAGGAGCCCAGGGCCACAGTTGTGCTGTGAGTGGCACAAACAGAGCAAAACCCGTGTCTGGCAGATCCTGCAGTGTGAGTGAACCCTCCTCTGCCACCTGCTCTCTCCTGGAGCTCACTCTTGGTGTTTTCTCCAGCCTTGCTGTCAGTATGTAACCTCTGTGAGTAAGGAGATGTAAACATGTCTGGGTGGCACTGGGTTGTAAAGGGGTGTGGAATGAATAAACAACAATACCCTGACTAGAGCTTTATATGTGCCTGTTTGTTTTGTGGATTTTTTTTCTTTTTTTTTGCAGGGGGGATTGGACTCCAATGGCTTTGGAATATTTACACTGAGCTGAGTTTTTTTGGAATTCACACAAATACAAGCCATAATAACCAATAAATTTTATATTATGTGCTGTTGTGTAATTCCATTGTAATTCTCTGGAATTCTATTGAAATTCATTTTGGAGATGCCTCTGTCCTTTGCTGGATCTGGCCAAGGAATTGAATGTGGGCTCATGAGGAGCCTTGTTATGGTGGTGGAACATGTCCCTCCATGCTATTGTGATTCCAGGCAGCTTCTTTTTCAATGTCTTTCTTAAAGGCTGCAGCACTGAATGAGTCAGCACTGGAGTCAAGCAGGACATTAGAAGTCAATACACCTCCTGTTATCTGACTTGTGGTATTTTCATAGAACCATAGAATCATCAGGCTTGGAAGAGACCTTCAAGATCATCCAGTCCAACTGTCCACCCAGCACTGTCACTGTGACCCCTACACCACTAAACCACATCCCCCAGCACCAGACCCAGACACCTCTTGAATACAAACATTTTCTCGTGCTTCATTCTGATATTGTTTTATTTTTTTACCTTTGTTGCTTCTGTCCTTCCAGCCTGTATTGTCACCTGTAACATCTTGTTAGATTCACCCTCTAAGAAAGCTTCTTCAGTGGGCATCTCCTCAAAAGTCCAATTAGTGACCTGTGCTAAAGGTTCATCTCCTTCCCTGGACAAGCCTGGATGCTTCACTGTGCCCCTGCTGCTCAGCCAACACCCTTGCACCTCCATCTGCCTCCACAGAGCCTGCCCTGGAGCTGCTGGTCATGAGAAGGAGGTTGAGCCTCACCTGGCAGTGGAGGTGTTCACTCTGTTCCCACCACCCTCTTTCATCTACCTAGTCCAGGCAGTGGCTGCTGAACTCAAAATCTCTCCCTGAGCAGGGCTGGGAACCCCATTCCCAGTGCTAGGACACCACCACCACCCTGCTCTCAGCACAGCTCAGGCAGGAGGGCACTGCAGTGAAGCACAGTCCTCTAAAGGTGTAACAGGCACAGCTCAACACAGTACCTGAAAAATCAAGGCATGAGAAAGCCCTCTGCTAACTCTGACCTGAGGCTGGTGCTTGCATTTGTTGCTGCCTGTGAACTGGGGGGCACGTTAGTCTCTTTGGATGATCTCTTGCATGAAGCCCTATCCCTGCCCCTGGCGTGGCCAGACCCACCTCCTGAGCTCTCCCCTGCCTGATTCTCATGGCAAACTTCAGGCTACGTTGCTCTCTCCAGATTTTTGCAGCCTGATTCTGCCCCTGCCCACTCTGTCTTTTACTAAAGCTGTCTGTGAGTCCCTCAAACCCACAAAAGTCTGCTTCGTTTCTTCACTCAACCCTGTCATGATCAATTGTTTCAGCCACTCTGAGTTCTCTGCAGAACGTGTGCCAGTTTTATTTCCAAGAATGCAACATCACCAACATTTTCCAATTATTCAGATAGGTTTTAGCCTGTCATCATCTCCATCTCCCTGGAAGGAATTATGCACGCCCGCCCTACCTCTGCTCTCGCTGACACTAATGCGATGACACTGACTCTGCAGAGGTTACTTCCAGTGTCAGCAGGAAGGAGGGAGCAGGATCCATGCCTAGCATGCTGCCTCTCCTGCCATGTGGAGCAATGCTGAGCTGCTCAGTGCATCTGGTTTCAAAATAAACCCTCTACAACAGACAAATATGTTAAACCTTTGAAAGACTTATTTCCAGGTTTCAACAACATTGTCTTCAGAAATGAGCACTTAATGGAGTTCATTTAAGGTTGTTGAAGCCACAACTTGCTGTCAGCACTATTTACCACTTCAGTGGCTCAGCGAGAGCCTCAGCTGTTGTGAGCCAGTTCAGTGCTAATAACGGAGTCCTCCTGATTTACGTCAGCTGAAAGTCTGACCGAGGCTCTGCCAGGCTGACAGCCTTCCTCTGCTGGGTTCCAGGAGCTGTTTATATGCTAGCTCAGTGTAGACAGTAGTAAAAGCAGTTTTTCTTCTGACACTCCTGTCTGTGCCCTATTTTTAAAGCAAACCCAGACCAGCCTGGCAGATGCTCTGGCCTGGTGTCCTCCAGTGACTGGGCACTTCAGCCAGGCAGGCACCAGGACTCACTCTCACAGCCCTGCAGTGCAGCTGGATCACTTCAGCAGTGGTCCCTTGGATTCCTCTTTCAAGGACTGCATTCAGGGTCTATTCTCCCCAGTCCTTTGGGTAGAAGCAAATGGTAGAAGCCAATCTCCACATCTCACTGCAGTCCCTGCCCCTACTGCACTCCTTGCATTTGCTCATCTGGGGTGAGAGGAGACACCTTCCTTTTGCTTCAGTCATTACATTTAAATTCTATTTTCCAGCCAGAACAGCTCAGCTCCTTTAAAACCATTGGGCTTCTTACTTGTTGCTGCTGTAATTTCTATTCCTGCTCCTTTTTGAGACTAAACTCAACTTCCCCAGATCCAAAGTAAAGATCCACAGATCTTCCCAAAACCATGGCACTGGCCTGTTTCCTACTATGCAAATTGAAATCATCACCTTTTTTTACTTCAAGTCTTTTCTCCTCCTCCAGGGTTCTGCCCTGGTTAGTGCTGTAGAAACTGTATCACCAACTCACAGGGCCAAAGCCCTGCAAAAGGGCAGCCATCTGCTCCAGGATGAACTGGCAGCTTCCAGAGAACAGAGGAGTGGATGGTTTTAGTGAATAAAACTGCAATGCCTTCTGTCATTTGTTTCAACGGGAAATTTAATTCCATTATCTCTCCCCCAGTTTGCCACAGAAACTTGCTGAGAGCCATCATGACTGAATTGCAGTATGGGAGGTTTTGAGCCCTTGAGTTATCAGGTTGATAACATTTCAGTTTACACCTCCTGCAGAAGCCCAGCTGTTTGAACAGCAGGAAATGACCACTTGCAGTCAGACCCAGACATCCCAGTTTGAAAGGTGCCAAGGGAATACCAACTTCCACAGCTCCTCCCCATTATTCAGGAGGTGAAGAATGGGGACATCGCCCAGCAGGTCTCTGAGGGACTGGGCTGGAGCACAGGGACATCACACCGGGGGCCCTGGGGACACTGAGCTGGCACTGGGGAGAGAGAGCTAAAAACCTGCCAGGGGGCCAACTCAGCCCTTGGGGTGGAGAAATCAGGGTGCAAAGGGGTGGGGGGATCTGTCAATCCACCATGTGGCCCCAAACCAAAAAGCAGAGAGGCAGTTTCTGACAATTGCCAGTACTGGAATGTTTTAAAGAGAGAAGAGTAAAGTCCCCAAATGCAAGGGATGAGCTCAATAATAAGAGCATTACATTTGGGACTGTGCCTTAATTTCCCTTCTGAATGGTACATTTTTACCATATTTGAAAATACTTTTCTCAAAAAAAAAAACAACTAAGACTTTCTTCTGATTGCATGCTTTCCTCAGATGGAGCTTTAAATGAATATGTTGTATATGACATGAAAACAATAAATCAACAATAAATTTTTCTTGAGAGAGCTGCTCCCACCCCAACATTTGTGATTTCTGAATTTAATCTTAATATATCTCACCCTTTTGTGTCTCTATGAACTAATTTTAAAGGGCATATCAGGATATTGTGCTCCAGCACTGTATGTTAATGGATTCCTGCCTTCCTGCAGGAAAAATGGAATGTTTCTTCTCTGAGCTTTCACTCAATCTTCTGCCAAGTCAAAGCAGAAAGGAAAAACTGTGTACAATGTTTTATTAGGCCAAATGTCAATTTGTGTTTCTGAAATCTTTACCAATCTTCCTGGCATTTAATATTCAGAGAAAAAGAACAAGGCAGAATAACAATAAGGCTTTCATTTCAGTCATCAGTGCCTGAGACAGCCAACAGATCATGATCCATGGAGCCACATTTCTTTCACACATAGGAAAGGGGGGGCAGCCAAACACTCTGCAGAAGGTGGATGGCACCTGGGGAAGGACATGGATTTGTGAGTCTTTTAAAGCAGTTTTCATAATTTCTGCTGAACGTGGCTAGAGACAGTGTACCTCTCATTTGATCAGATCTTGGTCTTGCCCACAAAAGATGGGGTTTTTTTCCATGTATAAAAAAGATTTCAGTTTCCACTCCATTCAGAAATCTTCCCACATTTTCAGCTCACTGGACAACACAGCAAGAATGTGAGCTGAACCTTTCTGCATGTCAGCATTGCTTGGTGCTTGCTGTATGAACCCAACCAGTGCAGATGCCTTGGTCAGCCTGCAAAGCCCAGCTGAGCTGGGAATTCCTTTTAACACAAGAGCTCCAGAGTTTGCAAGCTCCATTCCCAGTTCAGGGGGCAGTGCTCCATCACCCCACTGGGAGATGCTCCCCTCTGCTGAACCCCAGCTTCCCACAGCAGCATTCCTGGCCATGCACACACCCAACCCTGGCCACACCCTGCACTGTGTGGGCATCCCAAGGGCATGGCTGTGCCCTCTGGACACCTTTGCTGTGCCCACAGAGCAGGGGCAGGGCCTGGGCAGACCCTGCCTGGGTGCCCGGGGGTGCAGAGCTGCTCCAGGCGTGTCCACGTTCCTTTGGGCTTCAGCTCCAAGGAAAACACTTACTGTCTCTCCAGGGAGTCCCTTCTGTAAGAGACAGAAACAGGTTTGCTTTTCTGCTTCCTGAGGGCTGTGGGGAGACCTGGGTAAGCAATGCTTCTAAGCATTTGACACAAGAACTGGTATCTAATGCAGATTTGGTTCTGACAGGGCCAGCTCTGTGCCCACAGTCACCTGTCAGCAGGATTTGTGTCGTATTAAGGCTCAGGAGTATCAGCTGCAGATTTAAACGACTCCTGTGAGTTGTAACTCTTTTGTGTTTTCAGGTCCACCCTTTTTAATCAGGAAAAGGAGTCTGGATTTTACTTAAAAGTTCTTTACTGCAAAGTTTCAGTGTGTTAGCAGCCTCTGGGATCACTTTTGTCCACTGGGTATTACAAGGGGATTTGATTTGGGACCTTAGCCCATGTCAGGGATGTGTCTGGAGAACAGAATTCATCTTCTTTCACCTGAGCATGGCACAGGCTTTTTGCATTAACACCATGCCCAGAGAGTGGATTCTCCCCAAACCCTCACTGGCAAAGGGCTGTTGGAATCAGCTGATCTGAAAATATGCTCTGTGACCTGCTGAACAACTGCCATATTCCTGTTGGATGCGAATTGCTGCTGCTGGAGCAGAACTTCTTTCCTCTGCCCCTGGAAAATGCGGTGTTGTTACTTTGCCCCTTGGTGTTGGTCTCGCCTGCTCTCCAGGGGACACCAGGGCACCTGAGGGACAGCACAGCACAGCAGGACAGCTCAGCACAGCAGGACAGCACAGCACAGCAGGACAGCTCAGCACAGCAGGACAGCGAGTCATACATCCATTCACTTGCCCACGTGTTGCTTTTCCTGATGCAGAGGAACATTTTTCCATGGAGCTCGTTAAAAGTGTGCCGGACTCTTGCACTGAAATCCCAAAGAAACCTGCCATCATGGATCATCATCTTAATGTTTTTGCAGGGCTGTAAAAGCAATAACTCATCAGGGGGAAGTAAGAGACACTTGAAAGTAAGAGATTCACCCAAGAGTACAGAGCCCACTTGAAGACTCCTTCAACATATTTATTATTTGCATAATATCGTATATTAACAATTACTTAGGAAGAAGCTTATGAGTGTTAATACTCATCTGATTAATACTAAAATTATCATTTCATCAAGTAGTGCCATTGGCTTGGCAGTGTTAAGGGATTCCTAAGACTGACTTTCAGCACCTGTAAACCCCCAAAGCCTGCTGAGGTTCCCAGGCCAGGGCTGCTGGTGCTGCAGTGTCACAGCAGTGTCCTGGTGCTGCCAGAAAGGCTGTTCCTGCATCACTGCTGCCTCCCCCTCCCCCTGCCTGCCTAAATGTGACAACCAGTGCCAGGGCCCTACAGACCTTGTCTGAAATCAGCCCACAGCCTGGAGGGAGGGCAGGCACAGACACCTCTGTGCAAGTGCTGACCTGAAGGCACTTCCCTGGATAGCACAGAGGGAATTCCACCAGGAGAATCCACTGCTCTGTGGGACCAAACCTCATTGAAGAGAGAGTTAGAAGGAACAAACATCAATGACATAGCAAGTAAAAATTCACAACTGTTCCTTTGAAGTAGCACAAAAACATGTCCAAAGGATGGAGGTGCTCCTCTGCTTGATGCTCTACCTCTCTGAAAATATTTCACTTGAAAGTACAGCTTTCAACAAAGAGCTTTTTGCCCAGCTCAGATCTTTTCCATCTGGTGTGGTCTGTGCAGGATCCATTCACATTTTAACCTTCCTGGCTGTTAGCCCAAGGAAGTGATCTGGCTAGCATAAAAGAAAGTGCTGAGATTACATTTCCCCCTTCTGGCATTCTCACAGTCTTCTAATTTTTTGAGTAATAATAATCCTGTTTACAGAAGAGAGGTTCCTAAGGAGTTACTTTAACCATAGGCAAAAAATTGCCTTGAAATATATTTCAGCAGATATTTATATTTTATTGAACCCAAAAATATTTACCAAAAAATATCTATTTTCCTCTGCTTGGGGGAGGGTGGATGATTTGGGGGGAAAAAAATCTAATAATTTCAGCCATTTTTTTTCTGGTTAAAAAAACCCTAGATTGGCTGAAAACTAAACTATATTTTTAACAGAATGTCAATGACTTCTCCAACACATGGATAGGTAACAAAAGTATAGCACATGGCCCAAGCAGTGTGCAATTAAAGAGATCTTTAGGCATTTTTGAAACCTTGGCTACCACAGAAGACACTGTTGATTCAAGCTCTCTTTTATCTTTTCTTTTTCTGTGCCTTCAGCCCCCAGCTAAAGTATTACCCCAGATGATTCAGGGTAGGGGAAGGAAAGGTACATCTCACTGGGTTTTGACAGTGACATCCCAAAAAGAGCTTCTCTGGAATGCCACATTCCTGCAGCAGATCAGGAACAAGCAGGCAGGAGATGGGGTTAAGCCCTGTCTTCTCCTTGAGACTTCAAGGCTTGCACGAGGACTTGTGGTTTTCATTGTGCCTCCTGCACCGACCCAGCCTGGGGTCTGAGTTCAGCACATGGACTTCTCCAGGACCTGGAAATGTGAGGATCCTGAGTTTTGGTTGGGTCTCCTGTTCAACACCTGTCATTGCCTTCGGTAAATTGTGATCAATGTGTGTTTAATAAACCCCAGGGAATCGTGCAGCTATGCAGCACCTTTCACCAGAGGCTCTGAAAGCACTTCACAAATAAATAGCTGAGTTTTGTAATAATGTCTCAGGTTTTCTAGATAGTAGGAAAGCTGACATCCAAGTGCCTTTACCACAGTCACACATCAAAACTGCACCAACCTGTGAACAAAACTAATGCATCCCAATTCCAGCTCTAATATCATTCTCAAACAAGATTTGTTATTTCTGCACTGCTTATTCATCCAAGGTTGCCAACACAGCTGGACAGAGACAGACACGACTATTTACACCACTGCACCTTTTTTTTCCTTGAAACTTCTTCCCCTTTTTAACACGAATAAATAAAATGCCTACATTTGAGCAGTCAGAAGAGAAGCTGTGCAGGGACAAGGAGTGACAGGCTCAAACTCTGACTGCACATACCAAACCAGGCTGGGCAGCTCCTGAGCTGGTGCATGACCCTTGGGAGTTCCTTTGGAGGTCACTTAGGGGCACTCACCTCCTTCCTGTGCAGTGTAAATACACAGGTGTGTGCACCTCCATGCATTTGGTTACTTTTATCTTGAGCTGCCACGGGGTATTTGCTGAGTGATGGCTGTTGCCATGCTGGTAGTAAAGCTGGGAAGAGGAGCAGCAGGAAGGGTGGACAGCAATAGGCTGTGTTTGGAAAAACTGGAGAGCAATTTGGTCCTGGTCAAAGCAGATGTAATTTGGAGAGGAGCAAAGCTGAGCACTTTCACAGCAGAAGTCATTTTCTTGTTGTTGTTTATTGGGTCCTGAATTCCTGCCCTGCCATGGAAGAATGATGTCCAGGGCCGAATAATTATTAATAATACTCATTAATTAATAACAACAGTAGTGCTATTGGAAAATTTCAGGTCCCATACTCCCAACATGTTGCCAAGCTAGTCACTTCCCAAACTGAATTCTAAAATTAGAAACAAACAGGCCCCTTCTAAAGGCAATAAACAGCACTTTAATTGGACTAAAGCCTATAAATCTGTCAGCAGCTAGTTCCTCTGGGTCCTTGTGTGATCAGCAGCCCTGAATACCCTTCTGGGTGTTTTCCAGAGGGTTCTGATGCATTCTGATGTCACCAGCACAGAGGTGTGATGGGCCAGGGCAGGGCACGGTGGCTCAGGGCTGGGCTCTGGGACTGCCATGCCCCCCTGGGTGTGCTGCAGGGAGGGTGCTGGGCACCAACAGCCCAGAGGGAGAGACTCGTGCTGCAGCCCCTGGCTGTGAACACATCACACCCTGGGCACCCTCACACCAGGGCCACCTGAAGTGCATGTTACAATGTATTTCCCTTGGATAATCCAGGGCATTGTCAGCTATTCTTTTGCATGATGGGAGACTTTGAGAGTGATTTTCACACATCCCAAAAGGATGCCAAGTGTTGGCGTTTGATGCAGGAGATCCCCCCCAGAGAATGGGTAGTGATGCCCTGGTAGCATCTCCCCTGCAGGGACATGCTCTCAAGAAAAATGACTAAATAAATGCACAAACCTGAAGGGAAGAGGGAGCATTCCCTTCTTGCTTAGGCAATCCTGGGAAAAATCAGCAGTAGCCGCAGATCCATGCTACTGTTTACACTTTACTCACTTTTTATTGCTTTAATTTTCGCCCTTGAAAGAAAATATTTCACCAAGCATAACTGAGAATTTTACTCTAAACTGTCTTGAGGCTTTCATACAGCGCAGGAGGAGACATCTCTTTCCATGTTTCCTGCAGACATGCAGCACCACCTGTCATGACCCTGTGACAGGCTGGGTGGTGACTGGCTGACCTCCACCAAGCTGTGGTCATTCCCACCACTGCAAAGCTGATCCTCGACTGCAAATGTGCTCAGTGCCAGACTCGAAAGAAAAATAATAATAAATTTCAGCAGCGTGCCTGTGAAAACAACTGATTCGCCAGGCCTTTAAAATACCTTGTGCTTATAAACAAAAGAGAGTTTTGGTTTTTCTTGTCCTAGAGAAACACACTGGAACTTTTCACCACCATTTCCTTTCGCTTTAATTAGCTAGGAAAGAGGGAATGACAAAGAGCAATTATACAAAATATATACTGTGCTGATTAGGGGTTTCTTTTCCATAGTATGGAGAAGGCAGCTTGAAGTTCACATTAAATCTCTCTCCCCCTCTAATGAGATATGCCTTATCCAACCCACTAAGATACAATTAACTCGGGAAAGAATGCAGCCACTTTCTCAGGGGGAAGAAAACAGAAGGGAGGGAAGGAAGAATTCATGTTAAAAGGTGAAGTGTGAAGAGCTGATCCTGCAGATCCTGAGTATGTATCTGACTTGAAAGAAACCTCCTGGGCAGATCCAGGCCTTTAAGTAAGCCCACAGTTTAACAAGGCCCAGTCCTGGCCCTGGACAGTTGTAGGTTTTAGCCTGAAATCATTCTCCCTCTGCCCAGAAGCGCTGAGACCATTTTCTTCCCCTTACCCAGCAATGGTTGTTTTGGAACAGGAAAACAAGAAATGAGGAGACTGAGCTGCTGCTTAAAAGCACCCCAAAGGCCACCACCACCCCTGCAGGCTGTGCTCTCTGGGGGCTGTGGCTGGATTTGGTCCTGGCTGACCTAAAGTGGCCACGAGAAAGCTGGGGTGGGGCTCTTCACCAGGGCAGGCAGTGATGGGATGATGGGGAATGGCTCTGTGCTGAAGGAGGGTAGATTTTAGTTAGATATTAGGAAGAAATTCCTTGCTGAGAGGGTGATGAGACACAGGAACAGGCTGCCCAGAGAGGCTGTGGATGCCCCACCCCTGGAAGTGTTCAAGGCCAGGTTGGATGGGCTTGGAGCAAGCTGGGCTAGTGGAAGGTGTCCCTGCCCACGGCAGGAAGGATGGAACCAGGTGATTTCTAAGGTCCCTTCCAACCCAAACCATCCTATGATTTTATGATTCTGTGACCAGCCAGTCCCATCTGGACCCTGGCCACCCAACTCCCCCAGGGGGGTGTGTTCCTGCAGCCCAGCTGTGCTGCTCGTTTATTCTACTTCGGGTTGGGTTTTGTTGTTGGTTTGTTTTTTTGGTGTTTTTTTTGTTTGTTTGTTTTGTTTTGTTTTGTTTTTTCTTCCCCTCGGCATTTGTTATCGTTTTCCTTTGCAGGGGCAGGGCATCCCTGCCCTCTCCTTGCCCCCTCCCCTCCGCGCAGCCCGGCGGTGGGCAGAGCATCCCGGTGCCGGAGCCGCTCCTCCAAATCCCTGCTCAGCGGACAGCGGGGTCACGGGGGGGAACCAACAAACCAGCAACAACCGCGGGCCATAAATTGGCCCCAGCAGGGCCGGTGCGGGCCGAGCAGGAAGCGGCCCGAGGCGAAATGAAACAGCTGCTGCCATTGTTCTGCCCTGCGCGCTCGGGCCGCGCAGCAGCTGCTCGCAATTAGCGCGCAGGAAAGGGGGGCGCGGGATTAGGCGAGTGACGAAAAAGCGAGGGGACAGCGAGATTTATCACCGACGGGGCGAGCGGCCCCGCTGGCAGGGCGGCGGAGCCCCGGGATGTACCCGCGGGCAGGGACCGGGACACGGGGGATGCTGCTCCCGGGATGCGGCTCGCTGAGGAGTGGATCCAGCCGCGGGGATCTGCCCCCCTCGGGATCTGCCTCCGGGAATCCCAGCGCCGCCCTCCGGGATCTGCTCGAGTCCTGCCTGGCATGGTCCCCTCCCTGGGGATCCCACTGGTACTGGGGAGTAACCGCGAGGAGCCTACTGACGAATTCCAGCACATCTCTTCGTGAGAGCAGGGAAACAACATGCAAAGAAGACACAAGCTTAGCGTTCCTTGAGAAATTTCTTCGCCTCTTCCATATATTCAGAGTTGTAAAATAAAAATAAAATAAAATAATCCCTCCCAGCTTTCTTTTTGCAAGGAGTGATGAGTATAGGAAAGGTTTTTTGGAAGGTAAAGCATGTGTTTGCCATCTTCGCTCCTGATATGGAAACCATATGCTTAAATGCCCCACCAAACATAAGTAATATAACACTCTTTTTTATTAAAGGTGGTTTTATAAAAGCTATCCACCTTCCATCCACTGGTGACTCCCAAAGAGGTCACATATTCTTCATTGCAACTATCAATACGTATTTGGGGTAAATTAAGCTCCAAATAGACTGTTTCTGATTATTATTACCAAGGGAGCAAGAGGCCATCTTATTTTGCCTCACTGATAAATTAAAAGAACTGTAATGGGTGATTTCTGCAACCTGTAAAAGGACAACACCATCTGTGACTCATTTAATGTTGCTTTAAAGAAAATTTATTTTATTAATTTGGGCAGAGTATAAAGAGAATATACTTTTTTTTTTTTTTTTTTTTTACTCTACTACTAAAGAGAAAGAAGCAGCAGCAGATTTGCCCCATTCCTGGAAGTGTTCAAGGCCAGGCTAGACTGAGCTCTGAGCAACCTGGTCTGGTGAAAGGTGTCCCTGTCCACAGCGGGGAGGTTGGAACTAAATGGTCTTTAAGGTCCCTTCCAACAAAAACCATCCTGTGGTTCTAAGAAGAAAACCCTGACCCAGTATAAACATTTTGGGAATGAAAAACGCCTGAAGTGTTATTAGTAGTGCAGAGCTCCTGCCTTGCCCTTGACTTGCTGGTTTTTGCCCTGACAGCTTGAAGATCTCACTGTGAGGCAGCTCTGTCAGGGTCTGTGTCCTGGAAGGAGGAACAGGCAGAAGAAAAACATGAACAAAGGCAGCACTGAGATTGAGGCTGCTCCACTGCTCCTCTTTCAGAGTCAAAAGGAGCCAACCAGCCATCCCTCTGGTGTGATCCTTGAAAAGACACACACAAGATTATTTTCTTCTGGTTGTGCAGCCAGGAACAGCACCATTTTGTCAAATGGGCTTTTAGTTGATGCAGCACCTGAAAACTCCAAGGAGAGTAGAGGGAAAGAAGAGGGAGAAAGGATGGCAATTCCCGTCCTTCCAACCAGAGGTCACGGTAGCAACCACAGTGTGACCACCTTTGTCTGGCCTGACGGGCAGGAAGTGGAGAGAAGATCAAAAGCAAGTGGAAATCAAAAGGATTAAGATATTGAAATTCTTCTGTTTTACCACAGGCTGTCACCCTAGCTCCACATATTGCTCAGCCAGACAGGAATACTCTGTGCAAAGCAGAGAGAAATAGCTGTAGGGTCACAAAGCTTGCTCCTCTTGAATTTGACTGGCCTGCAGGTTGCCCACAACCTCAGCTCCCCTGCTTGCAATTCAGAGAGTAACATTAAATAGCAACGATAATAAATACCAATGAATTAATCTTTATAAGTGATGCCAAATTATGTGGCAAATGATGCTGGCTCAGCAAGAGGGGTCTGCCTCAGCTGTGCAGTCCCTAATGACATCTTTATTGCTGCAGGGTTTGCACATGGACGAAGGTGTTGTTTGCACTTCCCACAGCCTGACTGACCTGCGACTGCTGACAGAACCAGAGGCTCACTTTGGGCCAGCCTGGCCAAGCCTTCTTTAAATCAAAGGATGAATTTGCCTTAACATCTCTGGGCTGATTTTCCCTCCCCTTGGGAAGAGGCAGGAGGTGGGCAGTGTTCCAGCCCACTTACCTGAAGAGTAAAACTCCACAGCTGATCATGGAATTGTGAAGGCTCTTTTCCCTGACTTCAGTGAGCTCTACAGCAGGACCTGGGCAAAGCTGGGGCTCTGCTTGGTTATTTATAGTTGGTGACCCCATGCCATTCCTTGTTCCTCTCTTTTGGGCTATCCTAATGTCACATTTTATTTTTTTTTTTATGGAAGTTGGAGTCTGGCATCTCTGATTCACAGAGAAAGGTGTTGAAGTGCTTCACCCCTCTGCAATCAATGGGCATTATACACCTGTATTGATCCAAGGATCTGGGCCCAGCAGAGTTATGCACCTCTGATGATCTGGATCTTCCTTACCAATTGTGACTCACCCAATTGCATTTTCTCTCACCACTAATATCATCCCTGAGAAAGTCCCATGGGAAGTTGTCCATCAGGCACATATGGCATGTGCCACCTCTTCCTCTGCCAAACACTTGAGTCAGTTGGCTTGGATCCCCAAAGACACTCGGGTTGCTCACTGCTCTTTCAAGATTTTGGACAAACCACCCTTTCCAGATGGAAGGATGATAAGGATTGTGCTAGTTTCATAACTTGCTGTGGAAACATAGATGGACCTTTGAGCTGTAAATGAGAAGGGAGGAAAATGTGTCAGTTTTCTCAGGGCATTTGGGGAACCTGACAGGAGGGTGTAGCCAGGTGGGGATTGGCCTCTTCTGCAGGCAACTGGTGACAGGACAAGAGGACACAGTCCCAAGCCGTGCCAGGGAAGGTTTAGGTTGGACATTTGGAAGAATTTCTCCACAGAAAGGGTGATCAGACACTGGTATGGGCTGCCCAGGGAGGTGGTGGAGTCACTGTCCCTGGAGGTGTTTAAGGGAAGACTGGAGGTGGCACTTGGTGCCATGGGCTGAGTCAGTCATGGGTTGGACTCAATGATCTCAGAGGTCTTTTCCAACCTTAATGATCCTGTGATTCTGTGATTATCTAAAACACAATAATGCAGTGTTTGCTCTTCTGAGAAAAGGGCAGAAACTTCAGAAGTATTCATCAGGATATTTCACTGTTGAAGATCTATTTTGTTAAAATACTGCTCATCAAATATGTTGGTTTTCCTCATTAATAATAGTTTGATTTGTGCCTGGTTTACTAACAACTAGAGTCATCCTAACTTATCCAAATATCCTTATTTGACTTAATGGTCAAACCTTCAGAAATCTGGCCTGGCTGTGATTTATGCAAAGAAAGATTTGATGATCCCATCACACCCTTCATTACCTTTTGCCACAGAGGAGCAGCAGTGCCAGGCCTGGAGCTGCTCAAGCCTTTCAGCTATGGTTTTCATACACAAAATGTTCAGGTTGGGTTGGTTTTTCTAGTTGGCCCTTTACTCTGAGCTGTCCTGGTTTTGTCAAGTGGAAGTTGGGGGTTAGGAGGGTGGGGTTAGTACTTGATGTGTTTCTCTAAATGTGATATTTAAAAAGAAGTTCCTTTAGCACAGGAGAAAACAATACATTTCATAGTGATCAGCTAGTTTGGCTTTTTCGAAGTTGCTCTGGAGCTACAGGCTCCAGAATTAAAACAAGAATTAAATTTGACTTTATGTTAAATTACTTTAAATTTTGGATCTATTTATTGTGAAGTATGTACATGGTACCAGTACAGGCTTCTGGCCTGTGAGACAACTGTGTTGTGTATTTATGGTATTGTAAGACACCACACGAAGGGAAACCTCCTGTCTAATTTTTGAACAATGCAACTGTGTCCTCAGTGGAAAGCTATTGATGCTTGAATTTGCAGGTGGTGGCTTGGGGAATTAAGTCTTGGAAATTAAGCCTTATTTTTTCCTTCCTCTTTACCTCCCTCTACCTTCTATTTGCTTTATTTTGTGTTCTGCTGTGAGCCTTTAGTCAAATATCCCACATACACACTCATCACTGGGACAGCTTTAAGCACAATACGTGGGCATGTCTGGGCACTGCATTAATACATCTTCTTGTTGTCTCTCTGTAGATTATCCTCTGTTAGTGTAATTTATAACTCCAGCCCTTTGTGTACATGCTTCCATTCTGAAAAATGTAATATCACTGCTAATTAAACAGTGGTTTAAGAAGTCAGCTGGTGGCTCCTCACAGCATCCAGGAATTAACCTCACCTGGGAGCAAGCTGCTGGTTCAGGCTCAAGTGAAGCTTAGATAAAGGCGGGGGAAAGAAAAGACATCAAAGGACTAGTCACCACCAAAACCTCATCCTCCACAAATTCTAGGTGTGGAGATGTTTCTCAGCCATAGGGATCCTCCCTCTGCTGGATTTCCAAATAACTATAATCATCAGAATTCCCTCTTTCACCTCCCCCTGGCCTGATTATCTCATCTTTCTCATTTGAGCTTGCTCGTTATGAGCAATGCATTCACATCCTCTACTCCTCCTTACCTTGATCTCAAAAAAGCCTAATTTGGTTCAGATGGTGCTAATTTAGCAATGCAGGGCTTAGGGACAGCTGAGCTGCTTTCACCTGTGAACAAGGTTTCGTTCCTAATCTAAAAGTTCTCCTTGGGATTTTGTTTCATGAGTCCTTTCCTTTCCCCCAGAGACCTTGTGTCCATACTGGTGTATGAAGAGGGCAGATCTGCCTGGGTACCTGACCAGTGCTTGAAATTCATGCCAGCTTTGGGGATCTAATGTTCAGCAGCCTCCAATTATTTTTTTTCCTCCATTAAATATACTTCTTAGCAGAAGGCATGGAATAAACAACGAAATCACAACCCAAATTAGACTAATTCTGAGTAGCTTTGTGTTAAAATCCAGATACCAAAATCACTAATCACTCTGGCTATAACTTTTAGTCTGTTGACAGAGCATATATTCTGTGATAAAGAGTAGAGTAGGGATATACAGCTGAGATAAGGAGATGATTCAATTCTGAAACAGATAAGTAGGGTAAATTTCAGGGGCTACACAAGGAATTCATCCAGCTCTATGGGTGGAACAGTATCCCTCCTGAGTACTATTAATGCACCTCAATTCTTTGTTCTCTCTCCTTTTTTGTTCTCCTTTTTTTTTTCCTTGTGTGTGTTCACAATTCTTAATAATATGTTTGGAAACTGATTAAACTTACAAATCAAGACTTAGGGTTAAAGACAACCCTGTCTAACTATCTTATTATTTATAAAAAGATTATCATTAAACATCTTGCAGAGAAATTCTGAACCAGTGCAGAATACGGAAAAAAAAAAAGTGCAGCAAAAAATAGCTAATGTGTCTACTTTTTAATTAAATGTAAATATAATTTGTAAGGCTTATGGGTTTTAAACAGACAAAATTTATTCTGCATAATTTGCTTTCTGGTTAACCTCATAGACAGAAGTGTAAGTGGGGTTATTCAGAAGAATTTTGTAGCTATTAAGCCAGTTACAGGCTCCAGATCCACTGTCACAGATCACTTGGACACATCCAAGCTTTCACCTGAAGTCAGAGTTCCTGATTTGCAGTGGCAACACAGTGATTTTAAGCATGAAAACAAACTTTGTTAAACAACCTAGTTTACAGCTTGTTTGGGATGTCAGCAGGTTTTTCATCTTTATTATTGCAGACAGATAGCAAGGCTCTGATCTGCACTTACCTCATCACAATGGCTCAAACGTGCAAAAGTGAATTCTTGGGTATTTTAATGTGACAAGTAAATACAGCCCATTTACAAATACAAAGGCAGGATAAATATGCCTGACAATACAGCAATGCCTAAATTACTGCCAGCTTAGTATTAAAAGTTCTGTCGTGGTTTCTGGTTCAAAGAGTCCCATAAAAATCAGAGTTCATTTAAAACTTAGCCATCCCTGGGAATATTTCTTATTTGCACAATACAGGCCCTCTTGTATAGGTCTGTTTGTGTGTTTCAGCTATGGAGAAATTTTCATTTTCAGTTCAAGAAAGTATCCATATTCAGTCTAGAAAAGTAATTAAGCTCATGCTTAACCAGTGCACTTTAGTTAGGCGTGTGCCCATTACTTGTCATCATTTCACCTGTCACAACTTTTTGAGCCAGTTGCTTCATTATTTGCTTCTCTTTTTTTTAAGGCAACTAATTCCTGACAAGATTGTGATCCAGGCAATATGAAGAGTCCATTAAGCATCACTGCCTAGAGAGACTTGAAATTCCTGATCATCCTGTGGAAATCCATGTAAATCTTCCCTAATTTCATCAGGAGTCCATAACAGGCAAGAGGAATGAAGGAGGCTATACTACGAGCAGGCAGATGGTCCCCAACCCTATGGAGACATTGTAGGAGACCAAATGCAAAGAACCACCAAACTGATCTGCAGATTTGTAGGCTGGTTGTCCAGTGAGCATGGGGACCACCAGCACCCCAAGACAGTGCCCTCCAGCTGGGAGTTTCTCAGTTCAGTAATGGAAGATATTCTTTGATCAGCACTGCCAGAAATAAAAGATACCTGCACCAAATGGACAAAGCAAAATAGCTGTTAACCCATATTCAGTCACACAATTACTGGCAAAAAGGACCTCTGGAGATCTCCAGTCTAAGCTCCAGCTCAAAGTAAGGTCAACACTGAAATCAGACCAGGTTGCTCAGGGATTTGTTCATCTGAGTCTTGACAATCTCCAAAAGTGGGGATTTCACAACCTTTCTGGGCCCAGCCCCTCTGTGCCGTGGGGACCACTGTTCACCCCTCAGAGCAGCCAGACTTGGTCCAGTTTTCAGGAGTTTTGTCCCAGCTTTTGGATACCTGCTGTTTTACAGCTGCCTGCTGTTCCTGTCTACTTCCCCAGCTTTTCCCAAAACACTGTGCTGTTGCTGCTTACAGGATGCTCCTCGCTCACCCTCCAGAGCCCTGCAGAACCAGATAACTCCTAAGTAGGAACTGCTGGCCTTTCCCACAGCAGAGACCTCTCCTGGCGCGCCGGCATACGGCAAACACATGCTGTGTCTGCACTGCCAGGATCTGCGATCCAGAGCTGCTCCAGCCTGATCCCACTGCTGAGGAAGTGACTGGAGTACATCTCGGGTCCCCACAGCCCAGAGCTCTGTGTCCTCACCCCCATGGGCTGGGAAGGGGCAGGAGGTTGAGGCGTGTGCTGGCCCTGGTGCGGAGCAGAGTGTGCCGGAGCTGCACACCCAGACCATAGAGCAAGAAACTTTCCTACATGGCACATTTCACTGGAGCCTCTGTGCCCAGAAACAGGACAGGGCTGGCACCAGATCAGTCGGAGAAGGAGGAAGGGAGGTCTGGCAGAGATGGATGCTTATGGCTTTCTCTTTTCTCACCAAATATCTTGTGCTGCTCCATCTCTTAACCTAATGATCTGGGGCTCCAGGCAGTGGCTTTCGGTGCCTTTCCCTGAAGCCAGTGTCTTTTGGAATGGGATGTTTCCTCCTCAGCCTGCACCCAGTTGTAAGCCAGGTCCTCCAGGCTTGGTGCACCCTTGTCCAGCTGGAACTTAACCGGTGGGGGAAAGCAGGACTCAGCAGCCTGGCTGAGCTGTGCAAGGCCTGTGCTCTGGCCCTCCTCATGGCAAGAGTGACCCCTTGCTGAGTGCTCTTTCTCTAGACCTCCTTCCACCAGGGGAAGAATGGAAAATCTCCATCCTGGGTTGCAGCAAAATGTTGAAAAAGTCCTTTTCTTTATCCTCTCCTCTGAAGGAGGCGGGCAGGAAACTGCTGTGAGGAGCCACTGACAGTCTGTCCAGCTCTGCTGCAGGAGGAAACACCTTTCTGTCCAAGGAGCAGGGAGCCAGGACACAGGCAGGCATGTTCCCAGCTGCTCGTTTGGAGAGACCAGCAGGGCTGTTTGGAGGAGGAGGAGGGTGTGGGAGAGATGCAGGCTAGCCTGTGATCTGGGTGTGAAAGAATCCACAGTTGAGCAGGATCAATAAAACAGTGCCAAGGCTTGTGAGGAAGGGAGCAGAGAATAGGATGGGGGAGAGTAAAAGAGAAGGAGCCCCCCTACAGCTCCTGAGAAGAGAGGGGTAGGTAAAAAGGGAGCTCTGATACCACCAGGCCCACGGGAGGCTCAATGGGTTGTCTCATTATTATGGTGAACAGAGAGAGCTCATGAGCTGGGAAAGATAGGAAGCTTTTATTTATTTTTTTTTAAAGAGCACAGCCTCTAGGAGGGTTTTTGCAGCTCGAACGCTTTTATTTTGTGCCAATTACTTATACAGGGTCTGCATTATTCCCCTAATCAGTCTAAATGAAAGTCAAACACGAAAGATTCCTAACAATGAGCTAATTGGAATGCCATTACCATTTAGATTTAATAAGGTATTTGTAATAATAAACTTGCCTCAGTCTATAGAGTTGTCTTATTCCTGCTCAGATCTTGCAAGAGTGTAAGGACTGACATTTGTCATTCGTTCTGCAAGACACTGGATGTAACCTTCAAAATGTTTTAGTCTTGCAGTGCTTAGTAAATGTCAGGGATGGAAACAAAATGTGTAGCCTGCTCTTGTTCTGGCTCTGTCAAGCTCAGAGTTAACAGGAATTGTGCTAAAGCTCAACAGCAGATTATATCCCACATATCTTTCTTTATTTGCAGTCCAAGTATCTTACGATTTAGAATAAGTTACTCAGTGTGCTCTTATGCAGCTTCATTCATTAATTGCTTTGAGGTCTTGCTGAGGAACTTCAGTCCAGTTCCAGCACTGCCAGGTACTACAGGGTCTGTGCCTTGCAGAGCTTAAGATCTAAGTAATTAAGTTCAATGCAAGCTGTATCTTAAGCCAAGATGCCCCATCTGCAGAGGTAAAAGCTAATTAGAGCTCCATGCACAGTTACTTTTGAGAACAGTTCACAAAACCCCAAAGAAAACCCCACCAACCAACCCAAAATTCTCGCTTTACATTTATGGGTGAGCAAGAAGCTTTTCAGAGAAAGCACATGTGGGCTTAAGGACTTGGTCTCAGTGTGCAGCCAGGGAAGCTTTGTGCAACTGTGGTTCATACCACAAAACCCAGGTGTAATCTTGGCAGGTATTTCTTCTATTATAAAGGAAAAGAGAACAGAATGAGCACTTTGTGCAGTCTGAGGGAATTCCCTCAGGAGTAGACTGAAAAGGCAGAGGTCCAGCAGGTGTGTGTGCACATGTAGGAAGCATAAAGGTAAAAAGACAAAAAAACCAACAAAAACTCAAGGCAGCACAGACAACACAGAAAACAGCATGCTGGGGACATTCTTTAAAATCATGATATTGCTTCTTCCTCCCTCCTCTCACCCCAGAAAGATGCTACAGATATTTCTTCTCCCCCTAAAGAGATCTAACAAGTGAAAAAAGGGACAACAGAATGCTTAATTTCTGTTTTGACAGGAAATGAAAGCCACCAAATTTCCTGGTGGTGTATCTTGACATGCAGAAGCATTACCTACCCAATAAACTGTGCTGCCACCAGCCACAGATGAGTTATGTTCTGCTGACACTCTGTGGTCCCAGCAGCTAGTCCAGAATGATCTGACTCAACAGAAAACTTTGTACAACAGCTCAAATAAACGTCAAATCATTGGAAACTGGCAAAGATCATGGAAATTTGGAATGTTCCTTTTTGAGGACAGTCTTCTAATACAATCTGACACTGGGGATTCATCTGAACATTCATAACGTCCAGGAAATTCTAGGCACAATTGGTAAAATGACCAATGCTCTTATAAACCTGCTTTTTTTTTTTCCTCAAAACTGTATGTACTTCATGGCAAAAGGTTTTTTCAGAAACACAAGCCAACAGTCAATGGCCTTAAGTTAACCATCTGCCTGAGCACTGTGCTGGATTGTTGGAGAAGGGCAAGGAAGCATAAAAATCAATAGCTTCCCTGCATGTTTTCACAGAAGACAGTTTGTCTAAGAGTTA
Organism: Chiroxiphia lanceolata; assembly: GCF_009829145.1. Taxonomy (NCBI): domain Eukaryota; kingdom Metazoa; phylum Chordata; class Aves; order Passeriformes; family Pipridae; genus Chiroxiphia; species Chiroxiphia lanceolata. Next base: position 527,007 of record NC_045644.1, read on the forward strand.
AAATGTGAGCCTAAAATTCAGACATTCTTGCTCTTGATGATCTGGTTAAATTACCTCCTCTTTTTCTGATTCACTTCATCCATTAGAAAAAAAAGGTGCTTATTGCTTAGATCACAGCAATGTTGTGAAGCTTAATTTTTTGAGAGGTGTTTTGGGATCCTTGTATGAAAAGTGCTATAAATATACACATTCTTAGTAGTGCTTAATTTACTTCCTTTACAATTCCTTTGAGCCAGCACATGTTGCCAAAAATGCAATATTCTCTAGGATGTCTTTTCTTCTTATATCTGTCTGGAGCCCAGGACATATCCCAGCCATATAAAGCATTTGATATTGATGTATCCACATGCAGTGTGGATATATATAGCTAAGACAATCAGACACTTTTTTTTCCCTCCCCACAGGAACCCAGGCTTGCTCAATGTACAAGATGGACGTGCTTAGCAAATGAGGCAGCTGTTCAGTTTTTATTTTTATGCTCATTGTTTGCTGTGCAGCCACATGTCTCAGAGAGTGCATACCATCCAACCTTTGGGGTGAGTCAGACCAGGCCCCACCATAACTCACTCACTTGGAGGATCCAACCCCGCCTTGCTCCTTGTTTGACACGTGTGTGTGATCACGTCATCAGGGACCGGATCGTAGGGAAGCTTTAACTTTGTAACTTCCAAACTTCACTTTTTAGCCTCAGATTTTCCCTCCATGGAAGTTTTTACTAAGAATCCCTAAGGATGTAAAGTTTTTCAGTACCAAAATACTCCTCTGAAAGTTGCATCACGTTGTCCAACAGCATCAGTGCCCTGCAGACACAAGGACATCTGTCCCTGAGCATCAGCCAGTCCCTTTTCTTGCATTTCTGAGAGAACCAACATGCCTCCAGGGCTGCTCCTGGTTTCCTCTTCTGCATTGTGTCATGGAGCACATGCCAAATACACTTCAATTAACTTTCCTGATGAAGTTTGCAGCAGATCTGCCTGTGCAATAAGAGATCAACTTTTCAGTGTTTGATAATAACAAGATGGTCACCTGTGCTTTGCCCTCTTTGGGGCAGTTGAGGGGAGGTGCTTAAACCATCACCATCTTTTATATTCCCTGGGTTTTGAAGTAATAGGTTTCCACACATTTTCCAAAAGGACTATTCCTTGATTCTGCCACTGGAGCTTGTATAGACATCTTTTAAGCTCTTTTAGTTGGACTGGCTCACAGCTCAGTAGTTGAATATGTCCTGAATATGTCTATTCCCTAAATAGAGTAATGCTGATAGCTTTTACTGGTTAACCAAGAAATTTGGAACTAGACTAGAAGAACAGGGAAACCTGAGTTTAGGAGAAGACTGGAGAAGAACAGAGAAATCACAGCACTGGATGCAGAGCTCCCTTCTTTTGCATCTTCAAACCCGAACACGTACAAGAAGGTGGCAAGAAAGCAGCAATTTATGTACAGGCAGAACAAAAGACCAAGGGCTTTATCTTGCAAAGTTTTATACATACTTATCTTTAGACTTATGATTAACCTCATTAATTTTGGTAGTACCTTGGCTTCAGGAGGCTTCTAAGCATGCAATATTAGACTATCCCATTAGCATGCACTGCTGCAAAGAGCAAACTCCAGGAGTGAACAAAATATGCTGCAGAGGGTCATGGGCTCAGCAATTACTGCAGGCAGGGCTAGGCAGACAAGATAGACTGTTGTTCCCTCTTTGGTATAATATGATATAATGAACATTTACCCAAACATGGGTGGTATTTTTACATCTCAGAGGCCCTGATTTTAAATCAAAGTTAAAAGGGGGGCTACAAGAGAGCTGGAGAGGCACTATTTACAAGGATGTGTAGTGATAGGACAGAGGGAATGGCTTCAAACTGAAAGCAGGTAAATACAGATTAGATACTCGGAAGAAATCCGTTCCTGTCAGGGTGGTGAGGCACCTGCACAGGTCGTCCACATAAGCTGTAGGTGCCCCATGCCTGGAGTGTACCAGACCAGGTTGGATGGGGCTTTGAGCTATCTGGTCTAGGGGAAGGTGTCCCCGTCCGTGGCAGGTGGGTTGGAACTGGATGATCTTTGAAGTCCCTTGCAACCCAAACCATTCTGTAACTCTGTTTAGGTGAGAGGAGGGCGCTGGAGAAGCGAGGGCAGAAGGGGGTAAGTCCCTCACAAGTCAGGGAAGGAAGTCACCTGGAGAAGGACATCTGCCTGAGCTGGCTGAGCTGAGGATTTGGAAGCCACTGGAGTTAGGCAGTGCTTGTTACAGCACCCCATGTCCCCCAGAGCACAGGGCTGTCACACAGTGCAGCACCACGAGGGGCACAGAACCAGGCAGTGCTTCTGCAAACAGCACCACTGCATTCTCTAAGCTCTGACTGTCACTTCATGGCTCCCCTGTCATTGTTCCATTGCCACTCCCCAAGGTGCATCTGCCTTTTCCCCATTCCTGGAGGACTGCACATCACACCCCTTGTGCTGACCCCCCATATTATGCAGGTTGTATCATGCAAAGGCAGTGCTCAGATCGGGAGGATCTGGGGCCCTGGCCACAGTCCCCACATCATTAGAGTGCCCCTGATCATCTGTCCTTACCATCTGAAGAACAGTGGAGCCCCCTCTTCTGACTGGGGCCTCTAGGATCTCTTCTAATATAAATAGTAATGACTGTAATTATTAATCATTACTGTGATTATATGATTATAATTAATAATCATAATAGCGAATCATTATAATTACTCCACTAAATGACAAGCCCTGCTTCCTCCAGCAAGCTTCAGAAGCTCAGAGAATGAGCTGTTGTGTATATTTAAGGAATCTCAAACACTTCTGTACTAACAAGTCCAAGCGTCTCTGTTTTTTTTAAGGGCTTCCACATTGTATTTAATTTAGAAATCTGCAGCTGCCTTGAATTGTAACCAATGGAGTGCTGCTACCATATGCAAGGTCCTTTGCTTAAAACCCAGCAGAATCATGAACAGAGATTAGGAAGACAAAGGAATGTGTATATGGATATTACTTGAAGGATGGAGAGCCGGATATGCCTAATATTGCATTTTTCCATCTTAGATGTACAACTGAAAGTAATTCAGTTAACTGAAGAGCATTTTCTGAAAGCCCAAATAAAACCAGCAAATGTAGAGGTTGCAGACACTTGAAAGACAGATGGTTTGACATGCCCAGCCACTTGGGTCTTGGGGTCTGTGAGCACGACTGCTTTGGGGCTATTAGCTCAGGACAAGGGAGGGGAGTGTATAAAAACATTAGTGCAACGTTTAAACTGCACTCCCAGTGCAGGGATTTCCCCCTTGATGATGTGCATGCCCCAAGCCCAGGTGGCTCAGACATGCCCACTGAGAGGCTCAGTGTTTTACAGGAAATCCCTGGAATCTGGTTGGTAGCTCGTGGCTGCTCCGTGTCCTGTGGAAGAGGGTGTGGAACAAGGGCCCTTGGGGAACCTGCTGGAGTCACTGTATATGTTGTATGGTTCCCCTTGGTTACTGGGCTGCTGTGAGTCACCGCACTCCTTCCCAAGCACAGAGAAACTGATCTTGCAGAGTGTAAAATCCACCCAGGAGATGTCATTGTTTAGGGTTAACATCTCATGCTGGCAGGTTCGGAAGGGTGACCGGGTAGGCATAGGAACAAAGTAGATAAAAAATACATTTTAAGATAAAATGTTTGATAAGGTTTAGTTGATGTGATTTGACTTTAAAATCGTGTTATCCTTTGGTATCCTTGGGCACGTGTGTTTGAGATTGTGTATTCTGAGTTATTGTAGCAATTACTGTAATGAGAAGGGTGCAGTCAGCAAAGGAGCTGCTGTCACCATTTCCACATGGCTGAGTACAATGACAATAGATGAAAACTTTCATATTGACTCTTCATATTTTTGCCACATTTTCGAAGGAAAGGAGTAGGAGAAGGGCCTATCTCTGTTTCTATAGCAGGATTGGCCCAGCACACAGCTCTCCAAATTTGTGCTACCACGAAGTGAGAACATACCTGCAGCAGCTCCTCTGTAAGCAAAGCAAAGAAAGAAAACAAAGCTGGCAGGTAAGAATATCAGAGAGATCATTTGGGCTACTCGTAATTAATTGCCTACTTTAGGAGTAGACAATTGTCTACTGTTTTAAGATCAATAGGTGGTTCTAGAATTGGGTAAGCAGAAAGATGAAGGATTGATTTCATTTATAATATCTTTGCTGTAATACTGACAGGTTAGACTTTCCAAAGGGTGTATGTGCAGGATCCCACTGTGATGCTGAGCAGTGGGATGCTGTCTGTCACCTCCCTGCAGTTACAGTGTGTCCAGAGGCAGGGGACACCTGAGGGGCAGAGGCAAGTGCGCTTCCAGCCACTTTGTGTTGTGGCACCAGCCATTGCCCCATGGGAAGCAAGGCCATCCCTGCTGTTGGTTTTGCCTCTTCTAAGAGAAGATAAAAACTTCTGAGCTTAGAAAAAAAGGAACTAAAAAGTTAAGCAACTAGTATGGCTTAATTATAACAACAGCTCTCAGGTCTGAACTTGAAGCAGAATTTAGCCATCGGTTACCATATTCCTATTGGCAATGGCTGATGGGCACTAGATATTGTATGCAAGGAATAAAAAGATGAAGGCATGAACCCTGAGGGGTTTTAATGTCTAATTCCATCAGCTGCTGGCTAGAGTCAGGCTTGTGAGTCTCCACTGAGAAAGCAGTATTCCTTCAGGGAACAGTCCTGAGAAATCCCAAATGAACAGCCAACAGCAGGACTGACACCCAAAGCCTTCTGGCAGGATGGGGCTTTTTTACCCTACACTCCGAGGTGGTGGGAACACAGAGGAGATGAGGCCTGGGGCAGTCAGAGCTTCTTCAAACAAATATGTGGATGTATAAATGATTTAATTACCAGACTGTTTAGGAGAATTTCTAATCTCTCTTCAACCACTCGTACTGACATCTATGATGTGTGATACCATTTAGATTGAAAAGAGAATCCATTTAAAGTCTAAATACTCCAATTACTTTTTTAGATGCCTGGGAGCAGCTCAGAGTTCAAGCACATGATGCTCTTAAAACCCTCCTAAATTAGAGGCCATGGGGCAGGGGGGAGCGAAAGAATGTTAAAGTACATTATGTTTTGAAGTATGTGGTTTTCAAACTGACATGAACTAGTTCTTAGCTAGAAGTGTAACCTAATATGGGTCAAGGTTTCCAAAATGAGGTGTGCATTGTGCCAGACACATGCAAGCAAAAAAATCCCAACAGAACTGGGGCAGTCCAGCTCCTCACAGCGAGACAACCTCCTGTGAACATCTGGCAGCTCCTTGCGGGAACCAGGAGGTCCCGAGCGCTGCTCCCAGCCTCCCTTCAAAGATCAGGCTTGCCAAGCACTGTGTGGGCTGCTAGTCAGCCCGAGGTGACTTTGCCTGCAATTACAGCTTAAATAGACTGGAGGGGGAAGAAAACTTCCAACTGATTCTTACACATCCCTTGAAGCTGACGGTTAGGTTTTGTGATTCACAAATTTGCTCTCTTGTAATAAATAAACATTTCTTTTCATGACAGTGTCATGGGGACTGAACTTGAGAGCCTCAGTGTATTTTTTTCTTTATTCTTGGCATATCAGTGCAGTTGAAAGACACACACTCTTGCCTCCTTATACTTTTTGCCAAGCCACAACCACAAACCATCCTTACAACCCCAAAGCGCTTTTGGCAGTTGTGACACAAAACGTATGGCTCATGTGGTAAAATGTGCTGGCAAGTTCCCTCTAGGCCCCATCCAGCCATCACTTATGTGAAGAATTTGATGCCAGATAGCAGCTGTTACGTTGAGGCTGCTCAGTATCACACTAATCAGTCCTGTCTCATCCTTTCTTTTCCCTTCCCTGTCTCCACCTGCTGTTTTCTTTTCCTTTTTATTTTTCTCCTTCTCTTTTTTGCATCTTAGATTACGACTGGAAGTGCTCTGGGGCAGGGACCATCGTTTTGTTCTGTGTTTCTGTCTCTGGCCATGGAGTCTGCTTGCCTGAAAAACAGCAATGCCAAATAATACAGCTGGAGCCCAGGGATCTCTGGCAGGTTACGTGGTGAGTGACCTGAAAACTGACTGCTGTGGGTAAAAAACACAGCTCCAGGGAAGCTTTTAATGAACTTTATGAAGGTAACATAGTGCTGCTTTTCCTAACTGGAAGTATTTGCATAGCAGAGGCCTGACCAGTTATTTATGCAATTCTGACTGCCTGCATGTGTTGCATGTTTTTGTTTGGTAGTTGCTAATGTTTCTGGTCTAAATTGCAGGACATGTTTCTGGCTCAGGAAAGTTGCCCAACGTACAGCCTTAAGGGAATAGTTCTCTCTGAAACAATGACATTCTGCATCTTCTCCAGAACACGTCTGACAGCAAGAATCATACTTGGAACTGGAGGTGGAGCTCATTGTTGGTTAAGGTGCAATCTCCAGTCTCATGCAGCTGAAGGGAAAGGCTAGAGTGGAATCTCTGAAGCACTTTACCTTTCCCAGCTATGTCCGTGATCTTCCCTGGCTACTGGCAGGTGTTGATTAAGGTGAAGCAGGAAGCTGTGACTGGAGTTATAGTTCCTCACACCTTGTCTGAGACTCTCCAGTCTAAGGATAACAGATGAGGAATCAACATCTATTGAAAAAGTTGGAAAAATCAAGAAAAATACCAATCTCCATACATCTGTTGTGACTCATTTGCTCTGAGGAGTCAGTGTTCTGCCTTTGCTTTGCCCACAGGTTTATAGAGCATCATTGTCAGAAAGGGAGTTTGGTAGTAAGCTCCCTCCTTGGAGCTCACGTGGCTTGATAACTATTTAATTGTTCTAAGTATGAAAGGAGTTTTCTGTAGGAAGTATTCATGAAGCATTTTTCATAGGGATGGTGATACAGTAGCTTAGAGAGCAAGTGTTGCAATATAATCCTAAATTGAGCACACAAGATGCCTTCATGCCTTCACTGTGGCTGCACATCCTGTTTCTCCCCTGAGCTGCTTTTGACCTTTCTGATGGTCCTGCCTCTATACCAAATAATGCATAGTGTTGCATGACGATGCACATGTTTAAGACTTCATAAAAAGAAAAAAAAACAGATGAGAAATGCTATTTGAAAGCTAAATACGATCATTACATCACCACGCAATAAGGTTTCATCTTGCATTCTGATACCATTTTACCACTGTCTCTGGCCAGAGCAGAAAATAGTTCATAATCAGTACACTGGAGTTAGGAGTGCCATTTTGTCCTCAGCTTCACCACTTCTAACCTATTGTTTCTTACCTATTGTAGTCTTGATACTTTGTTTCCTGGCTTTGTTCAAGGCACAGACACTTGCTGTGCCCTCTTCCTGAGACTACTGTGCCAGGGATTGTCATCTGTGCACTTAGGAAGAGCTGCCATAATTGATCCCTAGTCCTTGACAGGGTACACTAAATGTCATTGCAAGGCAAATGAACAGTCCATAATCAAAGTCTCCTCCAGGGAGGCTTTTAGATGCCAAAGTACCCATTGGACTGCACCTGACTGCAGTGAGCAGTGCAGTGATGAGATTCATGAGAGCTGGGGTTCCTTTGCTGTCCTAGATGTTCACATACACTCTAACGCAGAGTGGATATGCAGATGATCATAATTCCCCTCTTCCTCCTTCCCTGTCCATTTTGGGGTGTCCGAAGCAAGAAAGAATCAGCTCTGGACAAGCCAAACACTGTATGTTCCGAGAGTGTCCTGGCTGGCCTCCCCCGCAGGGACTCTTTGCATCTTCTGCTCCAGGGTCAGCCACCAGTGGGCACTGTCCATCTGCGTCCCGAGCCCGGCACAGGCACCGGCAGGAGCGGCCCGGGGAACTCGGGGCGAAGGGGTTTGCTCCCAGCGTTAGGTAGAGCTCTCCACGAGAAGTAAACCAAGGCTCTGGGGGCGATTAGAGGGTGGTCAGCTCCGCTCACGCTTTGCAAAGCATGTTTTTACATGAAATGTTCCGCCCGTGGTGGCAGCGACAATGAAAAGGTGTTTAAACGTAAGTGATGCTCATTCCTTTGTCAGCGTAAATCTGAAAAGCAGATTTTTCTGGATGTGCTTCTCTCGAGCACACACCCTGTATGCTATGTTGGACGGCTCTGCCTTTATCCTGACTTCCTTCCAAGAGTTCATTCCTCTGCAATTCCAAGAGTGCCATTTGAAGCTAAGGCTTCTCTTGGTGTCTGGCCATATAGGCTATAGGATTCACCATCCATGGGAAGTCTCCCATTTACCAAAGCTGTAATATTTTAGCTAGCACAAACATCTCTAGCAATTAAAGCTGCCACATAGTTTAGTCAAAGACATGTTTGTGCTGTTTGCTTCTGTCTCCCATAAGGAATTTAGTTGCCTAAAACTTTCCGTGCTGTCCAGCAGAGTGGAATGGGCTGTTGACGGCTATGCCCTATTTTTTTCAACTACACTGGGATACAAATGGGTTTGGTAGAATATTTTCACACTGAATTGCAAATGATCCCATGCAGCTATTCTTTTCTTCTTGGCAAATATTTTCCATCTCTGGTCTCCAAACGGTTAAATGAAAGACAGCCAGTAAAATGGAGATCTCTTTAATCCTGGGATAGGCAATTGCAAACAGGATAGAGGACACCAACCTCTTTTTGTTTCCCATTTAGGATCGGGAGGTGAAAAGTCAATATTTCTCTGTGAGATGCGTCCAGCTAAACAGATGCTGAACCGCATGTGCTCATTTTAGTCTACTCTGCAAGTTTTTGGAGAGCAGAAATATTTACACCTCGAAATAAGTCCCTCAACCTCCTCCAAACCACGAACTCGACTTTCAGACCAGGAGGCTCCAACGCACAGTGCCCGTACCGCTGGTTTTAAAGGCCCCTCGCTGGGAGAGACCCCCGGGTCCCCCCTCCCCGTGGCTCTGGGGCTCTGCAGGGGGGAGCAGAGCCCGGACCCGGGGAACGGTGAGGCCGAGGGAGCGCAAATCACGCGGTTTTCAGAGTGGCCTCTGCTGAGGTGGGGAGACTGGGGGCAGCGGGGGCAAAGCCCCCGGTCCAAGGTCTTTGCAAACGGGCAAGCGGCCGCGGTGTTTGTGTGCGAGGGCCAGAGCTGGGGGTGCTGGGGAGCGGAGCGGGAGGCGCTGCGGCAGCCAGGGGGGTGTTCCGCGGGGACCCCCTCCGGATGTGCCGTCAGTGCCGCCTTGGTCCCGCACCCCCGGCCCCGCAGCCGGACTGGGCTCCAGCTCGGCCGCACACGACGCCCCGCAAGGGCTGGGGCGCCCACAGCCACCCTGCCCCCAGGTCCCTGTCGCGGGGGGCCTGGAGGGGAGGGAAGTGAAGTCACCGCGGGGATCACGGGTGCGTTCGGTCACGAATTTTTTATTCGTATCACTAGTTCTTGTTCTTTAGTTTCTTCGCTCTATGGCTCTGCCCGACTGTGTCAGAGCCTGTCCTGCTCCCTCCCGTACCCCCCAGCCCAGGTTTGTGACACCCGTCTCCCCCCCGTGCGGAGCCGAGGTCGTGAGAAGCCCCGGGCCCGGTGCTGCCCGGAGGCCTCGGTGAAGGGTGCGGGGGACAATGGTGAACACTTTAAGCGCCGTCTGCTGAAGAAACATAGCCGGGCGCTAGTACAATGGGCTATTTTCCGTCAGTCGTCTAAAGAATGGTTAGCTGATGGCTTGAAAATTCAATTGAATACCTTCACGGACCTATGTATAAATATTATTTTTAAAAGAACAATACGTAATTAAAAACTAATATTTAACAACTTAAACGCCTATCCTCTAGGAAATAACAGCCTTTCTTCGCAAAACCACTGAGATTGACTTCGCTTCCTCCTGTAAAATGAGGCCAGATTTAATTCTCCAAAGATCAGTGAGATCAAGTATTTCAGCGCTCAATTTACAGCTCCGGGGTATGTGGGACCCTTTCCCAGCTATCTGGGTAGGCTAGGAAATAACTCCGGGAAGGAGGAGGGGGAAAGGAAGAAGAATTAATTCCCGAACACCGCAGTTACACCTGTAGTATTTCCTTAACTCAACGCCACGGCGGCGATCGCCGGGAGCGGATTTCTCTGCGGTGGTCAGATTGCGAGCAGGAAAACAGCGCAACTCTTGCAAACAAACAAATAAACAAACACATCAGGTTTGCTCGTTTGCAAGGAAGCGTCCTAAGTTGGGAAGATCGCTTCGTGGAGCAATTCGGTCCCGCCGCACATGCGGGGAACAGGGCGAGGCACCATCCGCCACCTCCGTAAACATCCTCGCCTGTGGATGCGTGCGGTTATTCGTTGGGCTGGAAGGAGTGAACTACGAATAAATCTGCTAGTTTCACTTAAACATTGAAAAAAATTATATATAAAATACATTGCACCGACTGTGGGGGTCACGTATTTCTTCCCCACAGAGGCTCGATTCCTCTCCGCAATGTCACATCGTGATCCGGCTGCGACCTTCCCCAAACCCTCCACAAGCTTACCCTCTTCCTCCCCCGCTCCCTTCTTCGGAAACACAGCGAAAGGGGAAGCCCACCCCTGCTAACCTCTCGGGAAGGTGGGAAGCGGAGACCAGGCGGCCTCCCTCCCTGCCTCCGGCCCCCCTCGCCACCGCCCTGCCCTTGCCCGCCACGGTGCCTCCGCTGCCCGCTCTTTGCTCTGCCTGTGCGGGAGGTTGCGGGGAGCTGCGGGCAGCGCTGCCCGGGGCTTGGCTGCGCTGCGCTAGGGCGCGGGGAAGCTGCAGAGCAGATTTTCAGCAGCGCGGCTCTGCTGCGGCACTGCCTGGGGAGCAGACCCGTCGCAGCCGCACGCACTTCTTCCCACAAAGAGGACCGATCTCCTGCTCTGCCTTCACCATCCCTTGCCTTTGGCTATGGGGAGCACCCCCTCTCCGGGACACCCGGGGCTCCGGGTGGCACTGCGCCTGCCCCTCGCCGGTGGGCGGAGAGGCTCCGGTTGCCTTCTCCGACTTGCTGTCAAAAATATCACTTTCTTTACTATATCATCTTTTTTCCCCCCTCTTTTTTTCCACCTTTTCTTTCTTTTAATTTTTATTTTATTTATTCCCCCTGTAACTGTCTGTGGAAAGTCAAAAATAATTGGAGGTAGGTGATTTCTTGAGAGAACCGCAGTGTGCGCGCTCCCTTGCCCATATGGAGAAAATTATCCCTCAAGTTCAGACTTTCGTTGGATCGCAGCACCAAACAGCCCAAATGTGGCAGGAGTCGGGAGAGAGGATCACTTTCGATTCCTGCCGCCTGCACGGCCAGAGAGAGGAGCGAGGGGCCGGCTGCCGGGGCCGCCGCAGCTCCCCAGGTGCCCTCCCCGCCGCGGGCAGCCCCGCACGGTGCCCGCGGGGCCCCCGCCCGGGGTGAAACCCTGCCCGGGCAGGCGCTGCCGCCGTCCCGCTCGCTGCTCGCACTCCTGTGCCTGGCACGGGCTATTCCAGCCCGGCCTGACAGCGGCCCGCGGTGTGTGGGTGCTGCCGGAGGGCTCTGCCGGCTGTGCAGGGTTTCACCGAGCAGCACGGTCGGTGTCCGCCCGCGGAGCAGGGGGCGCGGAGGTGGGCGCCGAGCGGGGACTCCCCGCAGCAGCCTGACCTTTCCCGGTGTTCCTGCGGCGAAAAGAGACGGACAAGCGATGAGCGATCCGCGTTCTCCCAGAAGAATGACCAGCGAAGCGACGCGGGGAAAGGCAGCACCTCTGCCCAGGTATTCTCTCATCTGTGCACTGCACTGAGGTGAAGTTTTCTAAAACTCCGAAACAAGCTTTTCCCTATTTTTTTTTCCGTTCCAGGAAAGAGAGAAAGACAAAAAATTAGTCTGTAAAAGCGCCCTTAGTTCGGAACTAATCTAGGGCAAAAATTGTTATATGGGAGCAACGTAACGGAGCGGCAGCCCGATGGAATCACACACCCTGTTTAAGCAAAAGCCCTCACGTGTATATTTGACATATATTATGCATGTAAAAAAAGCAACACCGGGCTTCGGGGGCCTGGAACACCTACGGAAACCGCTGATTTTGCTTTAGAAGCTCTGTTTTATTACACTCGATATAACTTCCACAGCGCACACGTATGAGCTTCAATATTTGGGAACACATCAGCAAGTAAAGGAATTCGGTGAGGTTATGCCTTTCAAACCTGGATACTTATATTCCTATTCCAAGATGCCACTGCAAGCAATTATGCACTTGAAGCCCTCGGGAAAAAAGTGCATGTTTTAAAATGAAATACGTATTATTTAGTATTCTTAATGACACTTCAATGTACTAAAATTTAGCCTCTAAATTTTAGAAACTCGGAGAATTATTTGGGAGTTATTCAGTGTCTCTCACTGCAAACTCCTTCAACCTCATGAGAGTCACCAGGACATAGATATCTCGGTGGATGGAGAGGCGGGGGGCGCGGGTGTCGTGCAGAGTGAATCACCCCAAAAACCCCCCTGCTCTTTTGCGAGCTCGAATTTCCCCAAACGATGGACGAGAGTGGACACATACGCATACACACACACACACACAGAAAGGACCCGAACATGGAGGAGAGGGAGTTGACTCCCAGCAGAGCTAACTTCCTTCCAGGCTCTCTCCAAACCAGGTGAAAGCAGCTGAAAATAGCGACGACCCGTTGCCCAGAAAAATCCTTCATGAAATGCAAAGCAAAGTTAGGCGGGTCCGCGAGATCGAGCCCTCTAGGAGCAAGTTAAAGTTAAATAATTCATAAAAGTGGATGTCTGAACGAGAAACGAAAAGTATTCCAGTGGTACCAAAAAGTGCGGAACTGGACTAGTGGTAAATGGTAGTGTGATTTTCTAGTTTCCCTCAGAAAAAACGGGGCTGCTTTTGAAGACGTTTTAGTTTGCTTCTTCCCTCTTCCCCATCCCCGTACGGACAGCGGTGCGCTCAGTCCAGAGGAAAGTTTAGGGAAGTTTGTGACCACAGCCCCCTCCTCGGGCGAGCTCTCTCCCGCCGCTCCGGCCCCCGGGCAGGGCGGCATCCCCGCGCCTTCCTGCCGGCTGCAGAAGGAAAGCAAGGCTCTGATGGGGAACGCTAACTGGGGTCTGAGATGGGACGGGGAGCGAGAAGACCAGAGCCGGGGAGGTAAATCAGCTTCGCGAAGGGCGGCGAACGCTGCGCGCTCCCGGTCAGCGAACGTCCCGACAGCCGTGGGCAGCGAGTCTCTGTTTTGGTGTGCATTGACTTCCACCAAGAAAAACAAGCACCCGGTGGAAGAGCATCTCCCGCACGCTCTTCCCACGCAACCTCCACGTCAGGGAAAGCTCGGGCACCTCTTCGCTCCCATGCGGGACAACGAGCGTTTTCCCCTGGGATGTCTGGAGTGGGGACACCTGCAGCCCCTGCCTGGCCTGCAGCTCTGCCTCTGCTATAGTTAATTATTATTTTTTTTAAGTCTGACGAGTTTTCCTCCAGGGAGAGCCCTCGTGGCAGACACGGGCGCTCAGAAACCCACAATTTCAGCGGTTCCCCAGGTAGCTGCTGCCGGGCAAAGCCGCTGTGTCTGCGAGTTCAGCCTCCGACTGCTGGAAACCTGCAGTAGCTCACCGGCATGCGGCACCGCACCGCCGGCACCCCCAGCATTTCCGAGGCCACGGGAGCCACAAGGGACCGTTCCTTCGGGATGGAGCAGGTCAACCCGCCGGGCGGGCGGGAAAGGCGCCTCTCGCCCATATCGCACCACCCACGACTGCGAGAAGTTGCCGTACACGGCGCGTCGCAAGCCACGATTTCGAAGGAGGTGTGAAAACAAGCGCAGGGGCTGGATCCAGAGTTTGGACGCTGTTCCGGCGGCTGCCCCTGAGGGACAGATTTCAGGCGCGCAACTGGTCTGAACGGCGGGTAGTTCAAAAGCTGCGCTTAAACTAAGTGCTCTGCCAGCGGGTATCGCACTGGGGGGGATTCAGAGCGCGTGTGCACGAACGCGTGTTCACAAACACACACGCGGGAGGCTTCTCCGAGCCCCTCACAAAAAAAAAAAAAAAAAAAAAGCAAGCCCTTTAGGACTTCATTAATTTTATTAGGAGACATATTGAGCGGCCTTTAAGGTTTTTGACGGGACCGGAGGGTCCCGGGGCCGGGAGGCGGGAGGGAGCGCTGCGGCGGCCGGCAGGGGGCGCTGCCGCCCCGCGGATGCGCTGCGGGATGGACCGGGATGGACCGGGATAGACAGGGATAGACAGGGATGGACCAGGATATACAGGAATGGGATAGGGATGGACCAGGATAGACAGGGATGGGACAGGGATGGACCGGGATAGACAGGGATAGACAGGGATAGACCGGGATATACAGGGATGGACAGGGATAGACAGGGATGGACCGGGATAGACAGGGATGGACAGGGATAGACAGGGATGGACAGGGATAGACCGGGATAGACAGGGATGGACAGGGATGGACAGGGATGGACAGGGATACACAGGGATAGACAGGGATGGACAGGGATGGACCGGGATAGACAGGGATAGACAGGGATGGACAGGGATACACAGGGATGGACAGGGATGGACAGGGATGGACAGGGATAGACAGGGATGGACAGGGATGGACCGGGATAGACAGGGATAGACCGGGATGGACCGGGATAGACCGGGATAGACAGGGATGGACAGGGATACACAGGGATGGACAGGGATGGACAGGGATGGACAGGGATGGACCGGGATAGACCGGGATAGACAGGGATGGACAGGGATAGACAGGGATGGACAGGGATGGACAGGGATGGACAGATATGGGACAGGGATGGACAGGGATGGGACAGGGATAGACAGGGATGGACAGGGATGGACCGGGATAGACAGGGATGGGACAGGGATGGACAGGGATAGACAGGGATGGGATAGGGATGGACAGGGATGGACAGGGATAGACAGGGATGGACAGGGATGGACAGTGATGGACAGGGATGGACAGGGATGGACCGGGATAGACAGGGATGGACAGGGATGGACAGGGATGGACCGGGATAGACAGGGATGGACAGGGATGGACAGGGATAGACAGGGATGGAGCAGGATGGACAGGGATGGGCCTGAGATGGGACAGGGATGGACAGGGATGGGACCGGGATGGGCCTGGGATGGGACAGGAATGGACAGGGATGAACTGGGATGAACAGGGATGGACAGGGATGGACAGGGATGGACCGGGATGGGCCCGGGGCGGACTGGGATGAACAGGGATGGGACCAGGATGGACTGGGATGGGTCCGCGATGGAGCAGGATGGACAGGGATGGGTCAAGATGGACAGGAATAGGACTAGGGTGGGATCGGGATGGAGCGAGAAGGGAGCGGTGGGAGAGAGGATGCTCCTCGGGGCCCCTCGGTCCCGCGCTTCTCACCGCGCCCCCCCCGCAGCTCCGGGTGTTTCCTCCCGCTTCCCCCGCACGTGTTGGCGTTTAAGAAGAGCCGGAGTCTGGCACGGCTGGGTGCGGGTCAGGGCTTCGCGTGTAAACCCGGGGAGGCTACGGGTGTCCCGCGCTAACTAACGTCATTTTGGAACGGCGAGTCCGACACCTCCGGGATGAAAACAGCTGCGCGGAACCACGGCGGGCCGCGCTGTGCAGAGCCCAAGGCGGGGTGGTTCGGAGAGAGGGAGGAATTTTGACGCTGAATTAGCGTCAAAAAGAAAAAAAACCCAAGTGGCGGTCCATGTTCGCTGTTCCGGGGCCGGAGAGAGGAACCCGGGCAGCAAGGCCTTTTCCCGGTCCTGGTCCCTGTCCCCCGCCTCTGAGACAGGCCCCCGGCGGCACCACCGCTGACCCGACTGTGCAGGACCGAAATAGAGGGGTGAGGGTTTCAGGGCCCGTCTTCTCTTTGGGGAGGCCCGTGGGAAGCCCCCCGTGTATTTGCCCAGCTCTGGATCCCCGGCTGAGTGGGGAGAGAGGCCCCGTCCACGAGAGGCTCCGAGTGCTCGGGGGAGCCAGGCCTGCTTGCGACACCTCCTCGGATGGGATCCACCTGCTCGGCAGAGGCCGGGGTGCCCGAGCCCGGGTTCTCCCGGAGCCCCCCATCCCGGCCCAGCTCCTGGGAGCCCCGCTCGTCTCGGCGCTTGGCGGCCCGGGATCCCGTCCCTCCCGCCGAGGACTGCGCTCCTATGAAGGGCTCACAGCACGCTCAGACATACTGACTGGGGTTTAGGGCGTCCGGAAAAGAATTAAATTAGGCATTTCACCCTCTCCTTTAAGTCAGTCAGCCCCCCTCCAGACACGACCTGCCTGGGTCACATCTCCTCCCCGCTGTGGTCACGAATCCCTGCGATGGGAGAGAGAAGAGGGAGACGGATTCCGCCTCGAAAAGAAACTTAAGGGGAGTCTGAAACTTGTCTCACCTCCACCCTCATACCCGAGAAAGTTCAGCCTGGTTCAGCCCCTGAACAACCGTCTTACCCCGAGGTCTCCCGCGTCTGAGACCTTCCTCTCATTTTCTTCGTCTTTTAAGGGATGAATATTAGTTTGGAAATCCGGAGCTAGTGCCTATGAGGCCAGCCGTGTAATCTGACTGCGAGCGTAGCGCACCCCTCCCTCCGAGAGAGGCTGCCTCTCGGTGCGCTTGGAGCAGATCGGAGATTTCTGGGAAGGAAGCCCCTGCCAGATTTTCTCCATGTAGACGCCAAGAGGACAGCGAGAGCAGCCTGTCAAGACCTTGGGCAGGAAAAGTTCAAGAGAGGGGCTTCGGGAGGTGTTCCCGAGGCAGGCCGGGCTGCAGCTCAGCGGCCACGGCCGGGCTAGGAGAGGCCGGGGGTTGTGCGGGAGACACCCCAGAGAAACGGCCACGGCCACGAGTGGGAGAACGATGCGAAAATTTAGGGAGAAGAGGAAAATTCTGGGCAATCCCATCCCGAGTCCCCTTGTTTTTTGTTCTCACTGTCCCCTCCCTGTTTTATCTCTGACAAAATCCAGAGATAGCTTGTGCTCTCTCCAGGCTCTGCTTGGGGTTTTTCTGCCTGTGTGTATCCCCGCGCACACACACACACGCAGATATGTGTATGTGTGTACAGAGCACAGAGAGCGGGTAGGATTTGGGGCGGCATGGGGGGACCACCAGGGTGCTGCGGCCGAGATCACCCGCGATCCCGAACGAAATGGGACTTGGCCGTGGCGAGCTCCTCGCTGCAGCTGTAGCCTCCTCCGCTCGGCTCCAGAGCAACGGGACGCCCCTTCGGAAAGGGATTTTAGGCTGGAGGATATTTCCTCGGCGGTAAAGGCGGTCGAGGGAAATTTACCGAGCGTTTTGGAGGGTTATTCCCTCTCTGCGTGTGTGAGGTTTCTTTTCAAACCGATATAATTCCTCCCTCCCCAACTGCTAAATTGCTTGATGCAGTTTTCAAAGGAGCCCCGTGATTATGTCAGGACGTCTGGAAAAAAAAAAAAAAAAAAAAAAAAAGTAAAAAAAAGGAGTTGAAGTTTTTCCAGTTCAGATTCATTCTTCAGTCCCGGAGAAGTGTAAATACGCAGATGCAGAACACGGCTCTTCCTAGGAGAAGAATAAGTTTCTCTTGTCTTTTTTCATGTTCAGTGTTCTGGAACCAGGAGCCCAGTCGAAATCAGCGCTTCGAACACCCGTCGTATTTAGGGCACTTTCTCAGCCTTGCTCGTGTCCATAAGCCCCGAGCTTTGCGAGAAGAGCCGTACTTACTGCCGGTTGAGGGGGAAAAAGTTTCGCGGAGAAAGGGTGAGGGGACTTAAAAAGTTAATGTATTAGCAATTCACGAGGGATACGAGTGGGGCTACAGACAAATCCTTCTCTCCCTTGCTCGACACTCTCAGCTCAGTGGGGTCGGATCTCTGCACCCCGGGTGTCTTCGGGCTGCAGAGGTTTTTCTAAACGTATGAGACCTGGGAGAATGGCACCTCGCTGCAAAATCTGTCCAAAGACTTGAGTTACGCCGCATAAAGCTCTCTCTCACTCTGCTCTGCTCTCGTTTGCACGTGTGGGTACGGATGTCTATACGTACAGCCGCCCCACGCCTGGAGATCAGATTTACATTTCCTACATGAGGTGAACTTCTCCCCCCACAAAGTGCACACAGCGCGGGGTACACAAAGGGAAACACGGCCCCAAACAAAGGCGCAAGAACAGCCGCATCCTTGCGTGCCCAATGCTGTTTTGTCACTTATATTTAGCCCGTCGATTTGGTATTTTGTTAAAAATATCGGCAAGCTGCGAACAGATGCTTTTAGTAGAAAGCGGGGAACGCGAACAGAATTCATCTCGCCCTTTAGTGGAAACAAGCGAGGACCGTTCAGGCAGCGATTTATTTTTTAGCATATTTTAATGCGGCGAAGTAACGGATTCTTTGCGTATAAAGTGGAAAGAAAATAGAAAACAAGGTCCGGGAACGAAGGAAAGAAACGCTAGACTGGTTTTAAGACTCCCCCCATCCCTTGGTTCAACAGAAACATTAATTTACATTAGCAATTCCGCATCTTTAAGATAAATTACACAGCGGCGTAATAGATTTAAAGTACGCCAGATTTTTTTTATCATTAATTGTAAATGTGCAAAATACCTGCTGGTACTTCACTTTAGAAGAATGTAATTGGCAAAAATGGGAGGCTGATGAATAGATAATAGATCCTTAACTACCAATAAACAGTAAGCACCAGCCAAGAGTATTAGGATGTGATCATAATTATTCTGCGGCCCCAGCCAATGAGAGGAGGAGAACTCAGCCCTAAAATCATCTCCGGACCCAAAGGTAAACGCGAAAATACGGACAAGGCTGGAACCGGAGACGTGATCCCCTGTCCCGTCTGCGAGCGCCCGGCGTGTCCCAGCCCTGCACGATGCAGCCGCCCTGCGCTTTGTGCTCCGCTCCGCGCGGGGCGGGCAGCGCGGGGCAGCCCGGGGGGAGGAAATAAGTTCGGAGGAGGAGGAGGACGACCCGTTCTCTCACCGGGACGAAATCTTTCCCAAGCGGGGCATCTCTCCCTGACGCCCCGGGGCGGATCAAGGTAACCTCGCCGGGCTGAGAGCCCCCGAGAGGCGGCAGGGAGAGGGGTGTCAGGCTGGCGGAGGAGCCCAAACCCCCCCCGAGCCCCCTCCAGGAGATGCGGCGCCCCGCACCCCCTGCTCCGCTGAGCCCCCCCCGACCCCCGTCCGCCTACCTTGGTCTCGGAGCGGCGGCAGGGGAGGGAGGGAGGGCAGCGCGGCGGCGGAGGGGCGCGGAGCGGCGCGGGGCGGGCGCGGCGGGGCGGGGATGGCGGCGGGGCGGGGGCGGCTGCGCGGGGCGCCGCGCTCCCCCCGCGTGGCGGGCGCGCTCCCGCCGCACTCCGATCCGCGGCTCCATCCCTCCCGATGGCGCTGCCCGGCGCTCGCCTCCCTCTGACGCACTTTAAAGAGTCTCCCCCTTCAACCTCAAGGCGAGTAATAGCGACCAATCATCAAGCCATTTACCAGGCTTCAGAGGAAGCTGTTTATGTGATCCCAGCACTAATTAGGCTCATGAACTAACAAATCGTTTGCACAACTTGTGAAGGGGCCGATCACATCCATGGATTGTCTTTGGACTTAGGGGGGGAGGGGGGGACGACCGCCTTTTCCTTGCAGGAGGGAAACTTCTCCCAGCAACTTTTTTTGTGTGTGTGTGCGTGGTGCGTGTGTGTCTCCCTTTTGGGTACCGCTGGCTGCCGCTGCCTCCTTTTCCTCCAGCCCCTGTCTATTTATGTGTGTATCTATCCCTCCTCAAGTCACTCCCTGCTGCAAACTTCCCCGGATCGTCTCCCGCGCACCAGAGAGAGACGGGCAGAGATTGGGTCGGGGATTCTCGTCGCGGCAGCATGTTTCAGCCCACACCCAAGCGGTGTTTCACCATCGAGTCGCTGGTGGCCAAAGACAGCCCCTTGCCCGCGTCTCGCTCCGAGGATCCTATCCGGCCGGCGGCGCTCAGCTATGCCAATTCCAGCCCGATGAACCCTTTTCTCAACGGCTTCCACTCCACTGGCAGGGGGGTCTACTCCAACCCGGACTTGGTCTTTGCAGAGGCCGTCTCCCACCCGCCTAACCCGGCCGTGCCGGTCCATCCCGTGCCCCCTCCTCACGCCCTGGCCGCCCACCCGCTGCCTGCTTCGCACTCCACGCACCCGCTCTTCGCCTCGCAGCAAAGGGACCCCTCCACCTTCTACCCGTGGCTAATACACCGCTACCGGTATCTGGGCCACAGGTTTCAAGGTACGTGCAACTTTTCTTCTCCCTCCGATCCGCCCTCCCGGAGCTCCCGGCCGGCCCCGCCGTGCGGATTTTGGGGGTCTGCGGTGGGCGGGCGGCCCTTGCCCGGAGCCGCGGGCTCGGCTCGAGCGGACCCGGGGTCTTTTGTCCCTGTCTCCCCCTCCGCCAAACTTGATGAGCTGTCAGAGACGAGGGGCTCGGGCTTCGTTTTGTTTTGCTGCTTTTTCCCGGTTTGTTTTGGTTTCTCGTGAAGAGGGGGGCAAGCGGGAAGGTAAGGCCGGCTGGGACTTCGTCGGCTTTCTGCCCCCATTAAAAGCAGGGGGAAAGGTAGATATTTTTTTGTTCCGGTGTGTTAAAAGCTACAGAAGGAAGCGGCCCCGCAGAGCGGGGAATGGAGAGGTATTGAGGCTGAGGTTCCCCCGGGAAGGCGGCGGTGCCCGCCGGGCTGCGGGGCCGAGCTGCGGGGCCGCAGGAAGCCCCCGCCACCGCCCCGAGTCCGACCGCTGCCCTTGCTGGAGGGGGAGAAATGAAACGAATCCCAGAGAAAGGAGAAGGGGAATGTGAGGGGGGAAATAATCCCAGCGCCGGAGCAGCACGGGGAGATGGGGCTGCGGAGGATAGCCGGGGAAGGTGCAGGGAGGGCGATCCCGACCGTGTGGGCAGCGAGGGGCCCTAAATGCACAGCGATTAATACCCGGCTGAAGGGAAATAACCGAATCCAATGGCGGACAATCAATAAAATCCCCCTTGTTTAACCCCTTATAACCAGCAGCGTCTTCCCCGAAGGGTGAGCTGATTTCTCCCGTAATGGGTCCAGCTCCTGCCTCTTTCTTTATAGACAAACCAAACAGCAAACAAACAAAAAAAAGCAGCCTCCACTCGGAGGGATCCATCTGCTTTTTTTTTTTTCCTTGTATTTTTATTTATTATTTCGGAACGAAAAGAAACCACCTGCATGTTTCATTTTCCCCGGCCTTCTGCGGCCGGGCCGCTGCAGCCGGGTTGGAAAAGGAGCCACTCTCTCTGAAGCCAGGCTGTCTGAGACAAAATGGATTATTACCCTCTGAGAATAAAATTACAGGTTTCGCTCACCGAATTATTTGTCGCAGCCACCAGGCGATTGGTAACGAGGGGTAGATGAAAGGCGGAAATGTCCTGGTGTTGAGCCACAGCCTGATTTCAAACACACCCTCCTTCTCCAACGATTTTTAATGCACTTACAGCGACAGCCCCTCGGTGCCTTTCCCACCTTGGAAGGACCGACCCGGAGGAGCGGCACAGGGACACCCTGGAGGGAGATGCCCACCGAAAAGCCCCAGCTAACCCACCCCCCGCTCCCGCCCCCGCTCCGATGCCGGCCGGCAGGGATGGGATGGGATGGGATGGGATGAGATGGGATGGCCGCTCTGTGGCCTCTCCGAAGTTTGGCTCTTTATTTCCACGCCGGTTCCCGTCGCCGCCGAGGCAGCGTGGAGTGGGCAGTGGGCCGGGAACGGCGGCGGTGGGAGCCCCGCTCCGGGCAACACACCGGCAGGACGGGGGGAAGCAGAGGGAGAAAGGCCCCGGCCGAAGTTCTGGGCGAGGGAAGCGGAGACAGGCCGGGGGAGCGAGCTGGCGGCTCCCGGAGGCCGGTGGGCGGCCGAGGTGTCTCGGGGGGCTCGGCCAGGGCACCCCCAGCGCCGCTCCCCAGCTGGCCGCGACGGGAAGATGAGAACAACAAACAAATACGGAAAGATGTGAGGCTGCCGGTGGTCGAGGGGAAGGGGGGCAGCCGCTGGATGAAGCCGCAGACACCGCAGCCGGGCTCTGGCCAATTCTTTTCTCTTTTTTTTTTTTTTTTTTTTTTTTTTTTCTTTTTGTCTGTAGTCCTCCCCAGGCTGGGTTTTAGCATTATAATTTCTCCCAGTCCTCTCCTTCCCCCGCTCATTTATCATTCCCCTCTATCTATTTATCAAAGGAAAATTCAATACCAAAAAAGCGTTGAAAAATAAAAAAGAAACCATAGTCGGATTTCTCCTGCGGATAATGGTGGGAGAAAAAAATTTCTTGTGCTAGAAAGTCCTGTCGAGTGCATTTGGGAAAGGTGTTTTGCTAATCTCTGTTTTACCCTGTTGCCCAGGGAATGAAACCAGCCCGGAGAGCTTCCTATTGCACAATGCACTGGCCAGGAAACCCAAACGGATCCGTACTGCTTTCTCCCCATCCCAATTACTGAGACTGGAACATGCCTTTGAGAAGAACCATTATGTAGTAGGAGCGGAGAGAAAACAGCTGGCACACAGCCTCAGCCTCACAGAAACTCAGGTAAGGGGGAAACGTGGAACGGACAGTGGGGAAAGTGAAAGTACCGGCATCTCCTTTGGAAAACCCACCCGGCCGGGCCGAGATTCGAGAAAAAAATACGGGCAAATTCTAGGGGTGTTTAGGCCTTCGGTCCCGAGCCGGTGGAGCGGAGAGAGGGGTCCCCCCTCGCCTGGGTGTTGTAAAATCCTTTCCCGTTCGTGATTCCGCCGCTTGTGCCGAGGGTCGCGGTACTCGGCCGGCCGTGGGAAACCGCAGCTCTCGGAGCAGGATTTGGGGTCCCTCGGGCAGCCCCGGCGGGAGCCCGGGCCCGAGCGGGGAGGGAGCGGAGAGATCCGCGGTCTGCGGGGCTGCTCCGACCCTCAAGAAGTAGTTTGATACTGGGGGGAAAAGCCACCAAAACAAATGCGGGGGGAGAAGGAAGAACCCCCCTCTTTGGACTCTACGGCAGAAACACAGTTTCTTGGATGATTTTCACTCGTTTCTAGCCCCGCGTCAGGCAGAGGGGATGTGAGGAGCCGGTTCAGGAGGACAGAAAGATGAAAAATAAAAGCAGAGAAATTATTAACGAGGAATCCCCCCCCTCCCCCGCCCTCTTTCCCCCCTCCCGCCGACTGGCTGCGGGCCAGGGCCGCACCGGAGCCTGTTTGCGTCGTGTATCTGGCGGGACGATCAGCGAGGTTCCCGCTCCGGTCGTCCCGGGGCGAGGGTCTCGCAGGAACCGAGGCCGGGCGCTCTGGGGCAGCGCGGAACCGGCCAAGGGCTGCGGCGGGGGCGGGCACAGGCTCCCCCCGACGGCGGGGGACCCACGGACGGCGGGCCCGCTGTGAGGGCGTTTTTCACGCGGTTTTCTCCCCGCCGGAAGAAAAGCTGGAGTTCGGAGGGTTGTTGGTGGTGGTTGTTGTTGTTGTTGTGTCGGGCTTTTGTTTTGTGCCCTTCCAGGAGACTCGCGGAGACAGGATTCCAGATGGGGATTGTCCCTGCTACAGTATGTGGCACTGTACTGAAAAAAAAAAAAAAAAAAGCCAAAATACCCAGCCGCAGCCTAGTTCAAAGTTCCCAGTAAACACAGCGTTCTCTGGGCGGATTAAGTTGTAACACTTTTTTTTTTTTCTTAACTCCTTTTCGTGGGGGAAGCAATAAAGAGGTTGGAGCTTTTGTTTTAAAATGTCTCCCTAACAAAACAATAAAAAGGGATCGCCACTTTTATGAGGTTCCCCGAACAAGGGACCGGTCACAGGCTTATTTCTACTGGAAAGCTGTATTTAAGGTGGTCTTTGTGCTGCTTGATTCCGAAGCTGGTTGGGGTCTTTTGTCCGGATGTCAAACCCCCAGTCCCCTACAAATGAGCTCCCTTTTGGGAGATCAGCGTGCAGAAATGAACCGTCCTCCCCTTCAATTAGCAAACTAAAAGCAAATTAAACTCACCCCTTGTTCCCCGCTCAGCTTTTTAATGGGGGACTTTTGGAGAATATGAAAATGCAGCAGAGATGTGTGTCCGGCCAGTCAGGTCTCTGTTCTGAAGAGGCAGCGAAGCGGGTTAAACCAGCTTATTAAAATGCTCCAGTTCTCTTCCCCCCCCTTGCTGAGGCCTTTATCAGGCACTTTCAGACAGAACCAGAGTTTAAACTGCTTTAAAAAAAAAAAAAGTGTTTACCTTTGGACGCTACAAGGAGTGTGGCCAGCTCTGGAGATAGCTCAGAGATCAATACTATCTGTAATTAAAGCACTGAAGTCAGCTGCCGGATGGTTCAGTCAGCTGTACTCGCGCTGAACAAAATGAGAGGGATATTTACGATGGCACTTACAGGTTTCGCGGCGCTGCGATCGCTCCTGGACGGCGTGTCCCGGGGAGATGCTGCGGGGAGCGACGGACGTTTTTCTACTCGAGGCTATTTTCTTACATTTTATGCGCTTTTCCAAGAGGAAAAGATCTCGTACCGCCGGCCCTCAGCCCCATCCTGGAACGGATGAGGCCCTGGGTCTGCTCTGCCCCGCCGGGCCGGGCCGTGCGGGCAGGTGAGCGCCCCGCAGCCGGCGCTGCCTCCCGCCCCGCAGCCCCTGGGCCGCGGCACAGCTCGCCAAGCGCGGGGAACAGGAGGGGCCCGTGGCGGTGACAGCCCACGGCCGCGCGGCCACACCGTGTTCTCCCCGCGTGGGGCACCGGGGCACTGCTCGGGGCCGCTCGTACGCGGGAGCTCCGCGCCCCCGAGCCCGCTGCATCCCCCGGCCCTGCTGCCCGGTCCTGCACGCGGGGGTGCTCTGGAGGGGCCGGCGGGCGTGGGACAGCCTGTCCGGGCCCTTCCCCAGGGGTTCAGGAGGCAGGCGGGCCTCGTCTCTGCTCGGCCCGCTCCAGGCTGGGCAGCGGTGAGAGCAGGGCACGGAGCGGTGAGGACGCGGCTCGGGCAGGGCACGGCCCGGGGCCACCCCGAGCCCCGCGCCAGGGCCAGCGCAGCAGGCATCGGACTAACGCCCGGTGCCTTTCCTCCCGCAGGTAAAAGTATGGTTTCAGAACAGACGGACAAAGTTCAAGCGGCAAAAGTTGGAAGAGGAAGGTTCAGACTCACAACAGAAGAAAAAAGGGACTCATCACATCAACCGGTGGAGAATCGCCACCAAACAAGCCAGTCCAGAGGAAATCGACGTCACGTCGGACGATTAAGAACTGGCTCTTTGGGACTTTTCAAAGCCAAGCACCCCACTAACCGAAAGTGTTAAAGGCTCACACTCCCCGGCGTGGCGGTGCGGGGAAGGACACGGAGATCTTCATCGAAACACGATTCCCGTCTGGGAGGGAGCTGGGAGCGAGCGAGGGCCAGACAGCGAGGGGTCCGAACTGTGACACTGCCGGCACCGCTCTGGCAAGGGGGATCTGTCAATCAGAGCCAAAACAGCGGGACGAGGTGATTGACAGGTATTCCGTTTATCGCAGTCCACTTTTAAAAGCATAACGTCAAAAAAATTTAAAAATATATAGAAAAAATGTTAAAAAAAAAAAAAAAAGACAAGCCAACCCCCCCCCATCCAAATCTGAAAAATTACCACCTTACTGGACATTTTGCACTTCACAGTTTTTTCCGTCTTTGAAAGAGAAATTTCCATAAGCAGCCAAAACCCACACCTGTTTCAGAAACTTGAATTGCATGTGTAAAGCCGTCTGGGCAAAAAAAGAAAAAAAAAAAAAAAAGGAAAAAAAGTGAAAAAATTACTCCAGTTCCTAAAGACAGAAATTAATTGTAATTTTTTTTCCCTTTAAGACAGGTTCCGTGTGCTTTTTAATTTTATTTTACGAGAAATGTGCAGTCTGTAAACATTTTATGATAACTTCTGGCGTCAAAGTGTTTGTGAAAGCTAAATGAAGTAGCAGTAACAAAGCATAGTGTTCCTTCCGGATGGACAAACACGGTGGGGAGGGGAGGGACGGGAGGGAAAGGCGGGGAGGGGGGGGAGGTTGGGGTTGGTCATAACTTTTGCTGCAAAAAAAAAAAAAAATTCAAATTAAATTAGCCCCCCTCCACCCCCCATCGTATCCCCATTGCAAAACCGGATGATGATTATTTTTTAATATTAATAAAGCGCAAACCCAGCGACCAGTTTTGGCGGTGAGGACACCTTCTAGGCTGGGAGGATCCAGAGAAAAGGGACTTAAAATCGCAGATTGATTTTTTTTTCCTAATGGCCATTTTCATTGGGGCAATTTTCAAGCACTGACCTTATAATATTCCGAGATCATAGAGCTACTAAGAAAAAGTTACAAATGTTTCCTTCATGTCTCCTATACCAGAATGTAAATATTTTTGTGTTTTGTGTTTAATTTGTTAGAATTCTAACACACTATATACTTCCAAGAAGTATGTCATTGTCAATATTTTGTCAATAAAGATTTATCAATATGCCCTAAATTTTTAAGCAATATCTTTTCCGCTTCACCCCCAAATTTCTCAGGAGCCGGTATTTTCCCCCCACACCGCCTTGTTTTCCGCGGCTGAGCCCCTGCGGTCGGAGCCTGCGCTCCCGCGGCCGCGCCGCGCGTTCCTGCGGCCATAGGCGCATTTTCTTAATGTATTCGCCGGCTGGTAAATAGACCTCTAAAAATACGCCGCGGAGACCCGCGTGGTGTAAATAAATACCTGAAAAAAAAAACCCCGAACCAAAACAAACAAAAAGAACTCCCGCAACGGAAAACCCTTCCCCGGTCAGAGTCTGAAGTGTGAACCGGCTCGTAATGGTGAAACCGGTCCGCAGCAGCCGCGCTCCGCTGAGAGGGGCTTTCCTTTGCAAAAATAGGTGTTTTAATAGCGACAGGGTGTTTTTTATTTCTCCCCCCCCGTGTTTAACATCCCCTGGCCAGGTCGCTGCGGTGAGGAACAGGTCCTGTGAGCAGGGGCTGTGCCCCAGCTGCTGTTCTCCCCGCCGCTCTCAGGGAGCGATCCCGGGCACAGAGTAGAACTCTGACATTAAAGACGTGGGGGAAAGAAAAAAAAAAAGTTGCTCTGGGTCCTTGAGGAAACTAGCTGGTTTTCTGGGGGTACACAGTTGTTTTTTCATGCTTCATTTGCTCTTTAGCCTGATAGACTGCATTAATCAGTTTTATTTCCATTGATAGAGAAACCTCGTCTGCTCTGTTCGAGCTACAAAGAATCCTGCAAGCTTTTGTGAAAGTGCAAATCAGTTTAGGCAATTATCATACCAGGAATATGAAGGGGAAAGAGGAGGCATTGCCCAGTGGTCTCCTTTAATCTCTTAATCCGTGGATCCAGGGGGGCTAGTTGGACATAATTTAGGACAATCTGACTACCCTTTACACTGTGATAAGGCGAAGTTACAATGCATCGCAAAAATACGAGCTTTGTTAAACATACTGCCTTGAAAAGTTAAGATTAGACATTCTGTGCACGTGTTGGCTCTATCGGGCACTATGTAAATTTAATTTTTTTTTTTTAAATCCGATCTTATTTTTTTTTAGCATCGGTTCTTATACAATCCCGGTGACTTTCCATTCACTAGTGCTACAAATATGAGAGAGGCCCAGTCAGGGTTAGGACGCATGTCGCAATGCAGTCCCTTCCATTTAAACCTAGGCTAATTATTTAGTAGAGCTATTCCCAAGGTAAACTTCTCGTTGCATCTCTCCCCTCCTCGAACAGCTGATGATGCAGATCTGGAAACCAACAGGACGCACATTTCCCCTGAACTCACCCACGCTGGCTTGCGGTCCACTTCAAACCCGGGCAAATGGGCAAACAGCAAATGGATTGCGGCCGAACAGCAGACTTGGGCCTTTCTAGAAATTGTTTCCCATCTTGATAAAAGCCTTATTTCTGCAGGAACCATATACTTCTCCCTCCACCCTTTTTCTTTTTCTTTTTTTTTCTTTTTTTAACCGTGAGCGAAGAGAGGGAGAGAGGGAAAAAAATTAAGCGTCCTATGTAGCGTAACAGCAATAAAATCTTCAGAGAATGCCATTAGCTTTGAAAAAAAACCCTAAAAGCTTTATTACAAACCCAGCTTTGAAAATAGGGGGGATTAGGAGTCTGAAAGG